>NC_142522.1:38760951-38873451 GCF_964205215.1 Stylophora pistillata
TAGTGTGTTCTCCTTGTTTGCTCAAATGCTTTGTATTCTGTGTGAACCTAAGAAACATTTTATATGATCACTAAATAGAGTGTATCATTCTATAGGAATATTCATTACTTGACAAGAGAATTCTACATTAAATTGCACACGAAAACTGATACCGTGCGAATTGTGAAGCGACAAGTGCGATATTGGTTTTCAGGTGCAATTTAAGGCACAAAAGTAAACAGTATTACTTATAGTTGATATGTATATGTAGATGCAAAACAATTTCAACTTGCAATTCTACACTAAATACCTCACTTCGTTAACCAATCAGAGTTATACAGTGGTTATTAAGGGAGTTGACATGTGTACCGCATGGTGAATCACTAAAATCATGACTACCAGTAATCTCAGTTTGAAATACTTTGTTGGCTTTGCAGTTAAATAGAGCTGGCTATACCCTAGACTCCATATCTCCTTCTTTCACATAAAGATCATCACTGCCACAAAAATACCAATTACATGACTACAGCTTTCCAAAGACTCAACCTGGAAATCCTTGTAGTTAATTCATCTTCAACCTTAACTGTTTTTCCAGCATTCAGTTTACTTTATTCACTTATATAAGCAACTTCATGCTGATCATTAATTTGCTTTGTGTGTAGCAAACCAAAAACACCACTAGGAACTTACTGTTTGTATGAGATTTTCCACTAATGTCTTTGCTGCTGTTAAACCATCAACTCTACCATGACTATGAGAGCAAAGACAATAACAGAGATGAGACAAAAAAGATACATTATTATATTAATAACTTTTCTGTACAACAACTTGAGCTGTACTATATATTGTGACTTTCATTTAAATACAATTTCACATCTCTCTGGCTTGTTGATCATGCAATTAGAATAACATACACTCAGTTGTTGTTATGGCACAACTTGAATGTGATTAGTTATCTAAAGGGTATAAATCATTCTTGGTCTTTAGTGACATTCATTTAAACTATAGAATTGATCCAGTTTTCATGACCAGCAGTGATAAGTTTACTCAAAACTTGCAGGATGCTACGTCTACTCTAGAATCACAGGTCTTCTATTTGCTCACAGGAGTAAAATGCTTTAATAAATAATACATACATATATATATATATATATGATAATTATGCTTACCTTATATAGATGTAAAGTGCTTCAAATGCTTCTTTTCCAGATGTAGGCTCAATAAAGCCAGATCCTCGACCACGAAGTTGAACCTAAAAGATTAAGCAACCCAAAATAATGTATAACTAAACAGACAATTAATACCATTACAGTTGCAGTATATAAGATCACTGACCACATGTCATCAAATCAATCATGTGCACTTAATAGTGTTCTTTGAATAAAGGAAAATCAAGGTTTGGGCCGTTTGTTTTCTTGCCTCTTTTTTTTGCTTTGATTCTTTTCTGGTGGTTTTGTTTTGCTTTTCTTTTGTTTATTTGGAAAGATAATAGGTAGCTGCTACATTGTAAATACTGAAAATCTCATCCTAGATCTTAGTACATATAATTCTCCTTAGTGACTGCCATGTAATTATTCTGGTGACAATTTGGAGAACTTGGCATTCTATCAACGAATAATCCCCTAATTGTTATTCTTCTTTATTCTCATCACTCGTCTGGTTGATACTGCATTGATATTGCATTGATATTGCATTGATATAGCATTGATATTGCATTGATATAGCATTGATATAGCATTGATATTGCATTGATATAGCATTGATATTGCATTGATAGAGCATTGATATAGCATTGATATTGCATTGATATAGCATTGATATAGCATTGATATTGCATTGATATAGCATTGATATTGCATTGATATAGCATTGATATTGCATTGATATTGCATTGATATTGCATTGATATAGCATTGATATTGCATTGATATTGCATTGATATAGCATTGATATTGCATTGATATAGCATTGATATTGCATTGATATAGCATTGATATAGCATTGATATAGCATTGATATAGCATTGATATTGCAAGGAGAAATTCTGTCTTGGTCCCTCATGGGACTCAGAGGGTTAAGGATGAATCCAGTGTTCACTCACCTTTGCTCCAGTTTGCATGGTGATATGCTGAAAATATGATCCCTGCAATACAATTATAACAAATAGTCCACCATCACATGATTCTGAATGTCAAAGTGAAACCTTTACTAATCCAGGACTATTCATATGGCACATGTGCATTATGAGGTTCCAGCTACAACATTTATATGCTTTGACACATTTTGGTCTGCTAAAATTCAGTTGAAGACTTTATCCAGATTCTTTCCTGACAGTTACTAGAAATGCTTTCACTCTTTCAAGATAATATTGTGCATTGTAGATATATGAATAACTAGTACACAATTGTCTGCCACATACCCCAGGTCCTTGTAACTTCTCTTTGACACTGAACTCAGGTAATGAATTATCCAGACCAACAAAAACTTTGTCTTGAACATAGTGCATCTGTGATGAAAAACACACCAGAGCTGCAATACAACCTGCTCAAAATGATAACCTTAAAAAGGATAAAAGCTATACCTCCTGCCAAATCTGTGTGTGTATATACTTTTTAAACAAGTGTACATTGTACATTTCTTTACAAAGGTCAGTAATACCCTTGATGTAACTCTTTACATTCCTCCATACAATATCAAACGCAATGCAGCTTTACCTTATCTAGGCCTTGTGTTCAAAGAGGTCACTGTCATTTTATAAGGACTATTAGATTTCCATTTTTGGCTTAGCTTGAAAAGGAAACTAATTATTTTATATAAAATTTACCATTGAATGCAAATGCCATATAAGTCAGGCTTAAAATGTATCCTTGATCTTGGAATTATCACATGGTTCATGCAACAAGGTTTATGAATTAAATCAACTTGAAAATGACTAGACGCAGTCACAATTCCGTTCAAAGAAATGAGAAGAATTGCACAAAAGTTCCCAGTCATTCCTCTTTAGTCTTACCCCAGGAGGTAATGGCTGTCTGTCAAACATTGGCAAAGGTTGGTTGCAAGCCGGTGTGGAGGCAGGTGATGTCACAGGCATCTTCTGAGGCTGCGAGGGTGGGGGGACATTGACATCTGCACCAGCTATTATCTCTCGAATCCGTTTTACAGCCACTAGAGAAATATTCAATTTGTTAATTCTAACAGATCAGACAAACCAGTAGTGAAAATTATAATGATTGAATAGGCATGATCTTTCATGCATTTAACTTACAATCCACTTTTTCCTGTGTGAGTCCTTGAACACATAGGTATAGTGGTTTTACTCTGGAAAATGAGTAGTGATTCAGTTAGCAAATGTCACTGATGATAAGGAGGTGGAATCACAGGAACATTGGTTAAAACTTAGACACTGCTACTACATTTTGAGCAGAACATAAGTTCTGAGTGAGCAACACACATATCTCTACCCCGCTAACCCAACATTAGCCCTAACTTGTGATAAGTTGATTATTGTTGGATTAAGGGAGGGGTACCAGTAGGCGCACTGTTACTTTTCTACCGTCATTCATCTATTAAACAGATAATTGATGCAATGTTCACAACTTGTAATTTATTTCATTTTGAGGACTGCCTGCCTCATTGCTATTGAGAATATCTTGACCCTTAAACCTCCAGAAGTGATGAACATGTGACTTCTCCCTATAATATCCACACATTGTAAAGCAAACAGGTAATGAGAATACTCAAACTTATCAGGCAGAGGTTATTATCTTGATGTAACACCAAATTCTTATAACTGGTTTACAAGGAAATGTGAAGTAGCCAGAGGGAAGAATTAAGTTAAAGGTTTCATACCATTGACAATCAACATAAAACTGGCATGTTTACCCTGTTCCTTCTGCTTCCCTTTTTTCATTTTCAGACATGAACTTTCCTCTTGTGGACACAGCAGCTCCACTATAACGATTGATCTGAAATTGAATGTTACATTCAAAATTCATTGTTGATTACAATTTTTGATGGCAAGTGTAGGTTCCTGTTTTGTGCAGAGGACACATTTGATGTTAAACAAAAGTGAACAAAAAGACATAAGAATGAGGGAAACAAAAAACGATAGGTTGATTTGGCAATATTCTATTGTGATGTGGCCTTTACACCGCGAAGGAGCCCAAATGTGACACACACCAAATTCCAGTTCATGATTTACAGTTTTCATTAAATTCAAAGTTTGTACCACTTTGCTTTCTTTTTTTTTTCAATTGGAGGACAACTACTCTGACTTTTTCTTGACTGGTTTCTTCTTCTCCTAAAGGGAATCATGTATAAGTTGGGCCTCCTATTTGCAGTTATCTCTATAAAAAATCCACCCTTCTGACTAATGCAAACAGCAAAGCAAGGGTTTCTTTGTACTTTACATGTTTTGTACCTGGTACATTCAGCACTGCCAGTTTTTAGAAACAAAAAAATTAATTGATTTAATACACATAACTTATTTCTACCTCATCTTGGGTTGTGCCTTTACAGAGAAGAGTGCTGCCAAGTCAAAAAATTATTATGAAAATAAATCAATAAGTGTTCATAAATAAGAATGATAAAACAAGACAAGAAGTATACAAAGCTTTGCATGGATGCAACAACATAATCACTGTTCCACACTTGATTTCAGCTATTCAAAGGACGGATTCAATATCTCAATCTCCCATCCAATTAAACAAACATTTGAAAAAAGTGAAAACATGGTAAACTTATCATTACATGAATATACTAAAGACACTGAATGATGCATCCAAATAGTTTGCAGGGAGTTGGAAAGAACTGCTCTTGTTGATAACATGCATGTATACCATTGATCAACTCAAAACATATATCTACATGTTGCATTCACCGCTTGCATTTCTCACCCTAGACATGGGCCCAAAGTTTCAAGAAATACGAGAGACTTTAAGGAAATTCCCTGGTACATCACTTGAAAGTGTTTTATATTTGGTATCTTTTTCATACCGGGCAGCAGAATCATTAATTTCCACTTCAGCTGTAATAAGGTCTTGGCTTACACTGCTGGCACCATTGTTAACAGTTAATGATGGTGGAGGTGTCACTTTTGCAGCTGGTGACGGATGGCCCTTAATACAAAAACAACAAATAGTGTAACAATGAAAATTATGGCAAAATAAAATGACACTGTCAACTCACACTTTTATTTAAATTTTTTGCAGAAGAACCAAAACAGAACAAGGAGAAGGGCCAATTTCAAACTAAACTTAAGTCTAAAAAAAATTCTGCTTGAATTTATGTCATTTAAAGCAAAATAGACCTTCTACTGATGACTCTTTGGTCTTCTTTGTACAAATGTAAAGAAAAAAAAACACCATATCCGGTTGATTGTCCTGATTTGAATTAACTTGAACAGATCCTTCTCCCTCAAATCAATTGACTACGCATGGATTAATTAGTATACACAATTACCAGTGCTTAATGCTTGAACATGGCAAAATCATGATATTTCACTATTTAAGTAAATATTTTTGAATAAATAATGAAACTACTTATCCTCTAAATATTCTCCACAAAATTTTCAAATTGTTCCAACTTCTGTGGATTGAACCTAAGTGGCAATTTCAACAGCAAAATCCCCTGACTTAAAAAAAACCCTGCTAGTTACCACAGGCCCTTGGTAAATTTCATGGACACTTCCTACAACTTTAGAAGTTCTTGATTGTCCCTATTTTTAAACAACCAGACTGCACAGACTTCTTACAAAACAAACAAATGCTTTACCAAAACTGGAGGTGGGTTGCTTTTAGCAAGCTTGCCTTGAGCTGCCAACATTGCATTCAATTTTGCAGCCCTCTCTTTTGCAGCATCAGTAGCTGACATGTTTCCATTACCATTATTACCCCCTCCTTCAGAGGAAGGTACATCCCATTTGCTTTTCCTTGGGCTATAAATTAAATACCATTGAGAAACAAGATTAATCAGACATAATATATAATAATTAACTTCTGCATAGTTGCAACAAAAGTGATAAATAACCAATTGCAATATGCAATTCCAGAGGTTTCAATAACTCTTTTGCTAAGTGGCTGCTGCTGGTGAAATTGGTAGCCCTGCACGGAAAAGGGCCAACATATGAAATCCAGACATGAGAGCCTGCCAACAGGCTATACAGACGGTGATAAGAAATCTTATAGTTTGCAATAGACCTCCTCATTGAAATTTCAATGAGGAGGCTCAATGGTGGTTGAGGCTCAAAGGATTCTAAGTGCCAGTTGTGCTTTACCAAGTGATCGTCAGCAAAAAATCCAGCCAGTGATCACCGCTTTTTCATATGGTGAGTTTCACCAGCAGCTGGCACTTAGTGAAAATCCTGGGTGACTTGCTTTTCTTCAAACCCCTCAATTCTTAGTTTTCTCTTGGACTCAGGCACTTCTTTCATTATTTCATTTTAGATTTAAAGGTAGATTCACATAACCAAATAGATACTGCCTTAATGGATGATGATCCCAATCACCTCCCATAACCATACCTTGAATTAGCACTAGCCCCTTTTAGTTTGATGTCCACCTTAATTTTTTCACCCCTACACTGCAACTCGTTTTGAAATGAGCTTTTGCATTATGGTTCAAAAGATGCCCATCACTGAAAGAACTGACTTTACATCTGAACGCGATTTTTAATGTCGATTATTAGGCCAGGTTGCCAGGAAGGCAGACATATCAAACACCAGTGAAAAGAATGGGGTTCTGATATCACAAAAAATCCTGTAAAAATCAGTTGAAACCAAAGACTAGAATTTCAATATTCTCTTTAATACTGTTTCTTGCGAGAAAGCAGCTTCTACATCGTTGTTTCAGAAGACAACAGCAAACAAACAGGCTTTCTTGCTCCCAAATATAACTCAAAGTGACTCTTGCTACCTTCCGACCAAGATCCGGGCTAAAAAAAGTACAAATCCCAGACCATATGAGAAATTAAGAAGACATGTACATGAGAGATCTCCGCAACAAATACAGTAATGGGACGAGAATTTGAGAGATGGTGAAAAAGAAGCAAAAAAATGGATCAAACTCATACGCCAAAAGAGAAAACGTACATCAAAATTTTCATTTCTTCAAGGATTTTCTTGTTTTCTCCTAGATTACCATCACAACCGCGTGAATATAAATCGATCAGTAAAGTAACTTACCGCCGGAATGCCGCCATCTTGAATTTCACACAGATAGAGAAAGAGTTGCATGATGGGTTGGAATTATTAGTGAATAGCGGGAGACTGGTAACAAAATATTTTTGATGGGGAGGACCGCACGGAGCGAAAACTCTCTACGATTTGCTTTTTCAGGGTTTGGCCACGATTCTATGGTCCATTCCTCGCAAACGGCTAAAAAAGAAGAGGCCTTCTTCCACGATATTTAGATTAGGAATGTCTTTGGACTACAGAGATTTTTGAAAGTTCCTTATCGAAATTTTTAAACTGTTAAATACTATGTTTGACCGGGAAAATAGAAAGCGGATTCACAAATGGAATAGGAGTCGTATTTGACTGCATTTCCAATCAATGCACCCAAAAATTACAGCGAGACGCTATCTTTTATAAAGACTACACAACAATACGTCCCACTGTGATACGCATTCATTGAGAAGCGGGCAATAATCCGCGAGTAAACTTGCTGGTACGCGGCGCTCAGAGAGTGAAGTATTCCTTGCGAGGTTCCAAGTGCCGAAAACAGTAGGCTGACAATAGAAAAAAAAATCACTCTCAATTCCCTTTTCTTTTCAAATATCGGGGGAAATTTGTAAATAGTTGTTATTCAAAATCCAGAGCCATTGTTCTTCCTCTTCACTATATAACTGCTTGCAGGCGCCCCATCTGATTGTGAACGAACAAAAGAATATAATCAGCACTTTCTGATCAGATCAACTGGGAATTGGTGACTCCTAAACTTTGTATCTCAACAAAAGTGGTAGCGTTTCAGCATAGGATTGCGTTTTGCGAGTGTTGTTCAGTTGCAGGTCTAAGAACTACTGCAAAACAATGTGCAGCGTGAGAAATGCGGTCCGCTGCATAGAGATACTTTTCAGTTTAATAGTTGATTTGTTTTGTGTTATTCGTTTTTTCGCTTTTGCGGTACGTTTGGTACTAACGATAAATTGAACAGGTCTCTTTGTTCTCCCTTGTTTTTCCAGCCACGCCCTCAGCTGACTTCATTATATCCGTTTCCCTACACGGACTGGTTAGCTCAAAATGAACACTACAAACCGCATAACTCAAGCCAAACTTTAATAATCACTCGATCTAAAAGAAATACATTTATAATTCACAATCAGAACAAACACAAAGCAAAGTTTTATCTCATCATGGCTAAATTCAGAAAACATCCTTCTAAACTTACTTCGGTGGCATATTGACACAACAGATAGCAGATTCTTCAGGTACGCGGATTTAAATACAGACTGTATGAGATGACTTCTTTCTCTTTGCTATTCTACTGAAAAACTGGTTTGAAACATAATAACCTAACGCTTTTAAATCAATATACAGAATTAATGTCAATCACGATTCTTGTCATCAAATAAATCTGTCAATAAGAGGCATCGCCTATTTGATAAACGAAACAATATCCCATATTGCTTCCCGCCTTCATAACTATCACATACAGATCGACAGTGGAAGAATTTGATAGGATCCGCTCCGAAAGGACCGTGAATTGTATCGTGTTTATCTCGCATCCGTCACAAACTCGGCTGCACCTCGTGTGCCACTATTTTTGTCTTACCGCATATTGAAGTCATCTGCAAACTATTGTTGAACTGTCGCACAGCAACATTCCATTCAAATCCTTTATTTCAAAACGATAATTGTTATAGCTGTAGAGCTCGTGGAGTGGACTTATGAGAGTGTGTAATTCGTCTAAAACCCAAGATGTACAGCGTCTCGGGAAAGGCAAAATCAACTTAATCTCATGTAAATTACAGTATTTCGAGGGTTTCACTTTAAAAGTTTTATGTGTAAATAATATCTTCTGTCACTTTGAAAGTAAAATTTCTCACACTATCTAGTAATCTCAGCTCTTTTATTTGTTAAATAAACACGTAAAACGAGGGGAAGTTATTTATCAATACATTCTTACGGTCAGAAAAGCGATGATGTACACAAAACGAAAAACAGAACAAACAAAACCATATTCTCGTTTCTTGGTTTGCTAAAGAAAATTGTAAACCTGGACTGCCGGCAGTAATTAATGTACATAACGTGATTCAACTGACTATATCAAGTTTTAATGGTCTATTCCCTTTCAAACGAATGAATTTTTCATTCCTCAATAAAGTAATGATTTAACTACGAAAGATAGAGCTCTGCTACAAGGAATACCGAAAAAAGAGGAAGGGGAAGAAGAGAAATTAAAAGAAAGAGGGTAACTTTTCCATTACTTGTGCAATGCGTTCCTGATTGATTTGTAAAGTAGAGTTTCCCAATTTACAAAACAGAACAAAATATATCTATCTTTTGGAAATGTTCAATAACTACCTCTAAGATGGCTTCCTACATTTGTGAAGCTTTGTCAGTTTTGACAGCGAGAGTTCATCAAGTGCTTTTGACCTTTTTATCTCTTGTTTGTCGGTCGTGACGGTTTGTCGCGGATTTTGTTGCAATCCACGTCGACTTTCACGGTCTTTTTCTTACAAACAAGTGCGAAGCCACCTTCTTCACCACAAGTGCTTATTTCTTCCATTATTTGTTGGGGAAATTTTGAACGTTCGTGACTAGAGTGTTGCACATTGGAGCACTCTTCGAATAGATGAGATTTCCATACAGCAATGCGCCCGTCCCGTGATCCGGGACCCGAGACAACGAATCCCTCGTCCGTGAGGCACATGGAACGGACACGGTCCTGGTGTAGAGACAACTCCTGAAATAAAAATAAATGAAATAGAAAAGGAACTGTATAATTTCTACCAAAATAGTATGCATACAAAAATTTCAGCATGCTCATCGGTTAAGAAAACGTCTATTCATCCCACACACAATGTAGAAAGTTGAAATGAAATTGATTGACAGAAGAGTTGCGAAAGCATAACAGAACAAAATGGCGCGGACAGGTTACGAGAAAGTAAC
This sequence comes from Stylophora pistillata, assembly GCF_964205215.1. Classification (NCBI taxonomy): domain Eukaryota; kingdom Metazoa; phylum Cnidaria; class Anthozoa; order Scleractinia; family Pocilloporidae; genus Stylophora; species Stylophora pistillata. The sequence continues at coordinate 38,771,039 of NC_142522.1, forward strand.
AACGTTTTAATGTCGAACAAAATCACACAACAAAACACAAACCACTGGCTAAAATTCGGGAAGTCTTGGGTTTCTAATGAGGGCTATGGCAAAAGTATTGAAAAGTAGGAACAGGAGGCCTTGAACAAATTCTCTGATCCTGAGCCTCAAGCAGCTGAAACAATTTATCATTGTCAACGATTACGCTCCTTTTCAGAAACTACTCCCAGTGCTCCAAAGTGAAAAACAAACAAACAAACAAAAAGAATACCAAGGAATACTTTTTGCCGGAGCATGGTAAGTTTTAAGGAGAAGCCATTTCTAATTTTCTGCCAGCCTCCCTCGCTATCAGATTACTTATTTTCGCTCTCTATTTGATTCTTTCATAATGCATGATAGGGACCGGTTATTTAAACAAAGTTTAGCCGTTGTTTAACAAAACCACGTTCCAAACCATCCTCAATTTATTTGAAAATTTATTTGAAAATTTATTTTAGTGAACAGTATCAAGGGGGACGAAAGCTAACAACAGAAGAACATTTATTTAATTAAAATCAACCCTCCTGAATCCCTGAAGAATCCTGAAGCCCATTGCTGGCGTATAACCGCGGTTTGGATTTAGACCTCGTGTAAATAAACCGACCCTTAAAGTTCGCTAGCAAGGGACAAATTTCCCAAGGGTACAAAAGAAACCCATCCGATTACAATCTCAGAAAACCCACACTTCGACCCAATCTCTAATATAAGAAAAGACGGCTTTCAGATTTTCCTTTGTTATGATTTCCTATCATGGTATTCCATAAACACACCAGCAAGCTTTCAGACAATCTTGATTCACTTGAGTACAAGTTAGATATTGGTCGCTACTCCTGGGAGAAAAAGCTTCAAAAGTAGTAAATCAAAGTAACACCAGTAAAGGTCGACCATACCATGATCACTTTGAATTGTTTGACGCCTATGACATAGATGTTACCATTTTTGCTTCCCGCCCAGACCTGAAAGATAAGAATCGGAAAGATAAGAAGTTCAGTCTTGGGTTCAAACTTTTTTCGCCTAAAAAAAAATGGTCGATCGATATCATGGATTTGCTGATTTCGTTATAAAAAATGCCACGGAATGTTTTTGTAAATCGGTTGTACATAAATCGTCATACACTTCGTCTGCTCAATCGTCCAAAATCCTTTTGGGGCACCAGTATTATTACAAAAAAGGCAGTGCTACGGGACCCTTTTAAAAAGATGAATTCTAAACATTTATTATATCAACACATAAATGTTTCAAAATTTATCAGAAGGCGCTTTACAGAAGATGAAGTTGCCATAAATCAAATTCGCTTCATTAGGTTCAAAATGCTACTTATAAGGACGCAGACTTTCCCGTTGTTCCGCATGGACGAAATTTCTTGAGGCCTTATCTTACATGTTTACACAAATCTACCAATCATTTATTGCATACTCTGTCTTCCACTTTCAGCATGCACGTGAACCCGTTACACTCGCAAACTGTATGGTGTTTGTTTTTGTAGGTTTTGGTGCTCCAGATAACGACAAGGCCCTTTTTATCACACCCTGTCCAAACCTAATACAAAAAAGCGAAAAAAAAACAAAAACAGGAGAGAATTATCGAATTAATAAGTGATTAAAAGTAAGAAAGAACGAAAGAAAGAAATAAAGAAAAAGAAAACAAAACAAAACAAAACAAAGAAACGGCAAAGACAAAGAAACACAATCGTTTTTATCATAACAACCACAAAAAAGTTAAGATCAATCATTATGTGGCTTAAATTAAGAAGTCTCAAGCAGACAACTGACACAGAAATAACAAAAATAAAACGAAACAAAGCAAAAACTGAGCACTAGCCAACTAACGAATTCCTCCCTTCCCCCCCAAGGGAAAAAAAGGAACTGAACCGAACTAGCGTTGTTCAGCGGAAGCTCCTGGAAACAAACCACACCGAGCCGAACCTGTCCCATGTTTACAACCATAACCGAGAGCGTGCGGAGATAAAATTAATATGGTTCCTAAGACAGAGTTCTCCCTTAAGGGGCCATTTCAGAACACTCACCTCCTTTTCAGAGACTGCGCACATGGTGTCTACGCTCATCTGCTCGCCTTCCTTGGGAGTTAACGTTTTGGCTTCATTATCGTCTCCATTGTAATTAATAACTACAACGTTAAACCTAGTTGCTATGGAAATAAACAAAAAAGAGGGTGCTGGTAAACATGAAATTCGACGTTCCTGAACCTACACAGATATGCAGATACCTAAATTACCTTTTCAATTTCATTTACCCTTCAGAGGAAAGTTGCTCCTGAATTAAAAAGTTACTAAACCCAGACTGGTTTTAATGGAACTTCCCATTAACTTGAACCTTTAACCATTCCATTTAAGGACATCTTAAGCTATTTACTGCCTCGAATAAGTTTTCGTTTCCCTTGGCAGCTCAAGTTCAGGAGGTTTTAATTCTAGCATCTTCTACAGGAGCACAAAATTCGCAAGCTGTTACCAGAACTTCAATGACAAACCAAACCGATTTTAAACAGGGCATGCAAGTTTTTCTTTAAATCATCACCCGACATCTGGGATACTCTGACTACGACAGGAATAGCGTGGCCGTAGATTCACTTCTACGTGTACTCCTCGATAGTCTCAGATGAAACAGAAAAAGTGGTGACATTTCGAATCAAGGTTTGTCAAAGTCATTAAATCCCAGGCGAGGTTGTTGGAAAGCCCAGTTAAACCAGTTCCGGTTAAGCTGAATACCAAAACTATGAGGCTGTTCAAGTTAAAATTGTAGGGCAGTTAAATCCAGTCGCCCCAAACATGTTTCGAACAACTTGGCCTTAATTAACAGTTCTCAAGCCACACACAGGTTAATACCGTCACGTACCACACCAGAATGTGTTCCCAACTTCAGCAATAGAGTAGAGCGTTTTGCCATTTCTTTGATCTAGTTTGACCTGAAGCTAAAAGAGACGACTATTGCTCAATAAGGTTCCCCTCATGGTTTGGCCATGGCAATCGCTATCCCTTCCATATGCCCACAGCAAAACTTAGCTTCCGTGTAATATCGTACGGAGACAATCGGATTACAAAGGTGTTTTGATAAAAAGGGACACCTTCAACCAGGGTTTCTTTTGAATTAACTGTGGGTAAATTAAAGCCTGGGACTTCTTCAATCCTTCGATGTCAATTTTCCTTATCCTCTGCTATATGTCAACCTGTACAATATGTTACCTTTCGTATACATGTGGAAAGCAAAAGCTATCCCTGACCCCCGACCCAGTCTCCCTCTCCAACCCCCCCAAACCCCACACAGCCCGTTCTCAGAGCGTTGAATGCCATTCTTAAGCCAATTCTAGGAATTTTAATATCCTCAGAGCATACTCTCAGACCTTACCTCTTTCTTAGCTGTAAGGGTCACAGGATCCCAGCCAACGATCTGTCCATTCAGACCTGCACTCCACACGGTGGTCTGCCTGTGTAAATCAGACGTATTAGTAGAGGAAAATATTCCTGAGAGGAGAGAGGCACTGTTAGAGTAAAGTGTCTTGACCGTTTCAAATTAGGTAAGCTTACCCTTCAAGTCACAAAAAACCTACCCCTGACTATCTTTAGTTTGGATCATACAGGACAGTAGGTCATGGTGTCCTAAAAGCTGTTGATCAGCTGCAAAAGAACAGAACATTTGGTAACACTTATTTCACCGAGGAAATTTGAGAGTCACAGTTAACATGAGTTAAGCAAATAGGGAACTTAAGAAACGACGACGAAGGGACGACGACGACGCTTTACATCCGAGAAAGACTGGACCGAGGGTTTGGTTTTCGGAGGGAAAATTTGATGGTTAAGCGGACGATCTTGCGGGAAGACGACGGCATCTTGAGTCGTTATAAATTTTGTTTGGCAATACGCTTATAATAAGCTACGACGATGGTTTCATTGGTGACGAAGAATTTTTTCTTCTTTACGACTTTCATTCTTCGAAAGACCTTGATTTTCCTTATGATGTTCACGAGTACTTCCCTGCACATGATAACATCGTGGTCTGTCGTCCACTGAAAGTACTTGTTTTTCGATCTGAATGCAATAAAAAACATATCGAAACAATTAAAGAAATAGGTGCCAATTTAATGCAAAAGGTTCTCAGAAAAGTTTCTCGAAATACACGGCTGTCTCAGTAGCTTACGTTTTCTCGGATTCTTCTGCCAGGCACGAGGTAGCCATGTAAACACTGCTCGCCAAATGCGCCTGTAGAATGAGCAAAAACTTCAATCTGAAACGATCTATTCGACATCAAAGCGATCTAGTCGACATATAAGACTCTTCCAGGCACACAGCTTCGAAAAGTCAGTTGAAATCCGCTAAAAAGAGCTTCGAGGACGCAAGTTTTACTTACGTTTTCCCCAGAACCGCTTTCTCCTACAAATTTCGTCGTCGACGAACCGTGGACGACGAGATCACAAACAGAGACATGCGCAGCACGCGAATCTGTGCAAATCCAACTTCTGGTCGTCGTCGTCGTCGTCTCATTTCGTCGTCGTATCTTAAGTTCCCTAATATCTACAGGACAACTCGTTGGCAACGGCAACAAGTGCATGATTAAATCTTAACAATAGAGTAATAGAACGCAAACAATGATCAGCGCTTGATACAGGTTTTGTTGAAAACGAATGAGAAATATAAGGGAACTTTCCAGTTTAAAAAAACCTCCATTAAAGAAAAATTAAATTTTCTCTTACTCTATGGCTTTTTCTAAAGGGAAGTTTACCAAGTAAATCGGAACTGCACAGTTTGAATATTGACCAGGTTCGTTAACAATTCATTGTATACAAGACGAAACTAAAACAGGAGAAACTCGTTTGGCAGTCGAAAGGTTAGCAACAAAATAAGACAAATTTCACCCAATTCTGTCATCTAAAAGGGGAGGTTTTTTTATTTCTCACCTTTCCCAGTTTGCGTATTGATCACGTAAATTGTTGTATCCAAAGAACCAGCCCAAACTTGGTTCTCTCCGACGGCTAACAGACAACTCTACAGATAATGTAACCAAAAATTTTCGGTTCACAAATCAGTGGAATTTTACCAAGTTTGATCTTTCACTCCCCTACTGAATCAATTGTTGGCGAGAGAGAGAGAGAGAGAAAGCTTTATTTATAAACGTTAGCACTTAATAGCTAGAAGCTAATGAACTTGTGGCTCTCAGAACACCCAAACATCCCACCCCAGGGGAGGACATCCATCACACAGTAATCTCGTGCGTGGGAAATTAACGTCTCCTACCCCTAACCCTGCAGGAGACGGGACCTACGGTTTATTCGTCCTTATCCGAGAAGACTAGAATATCTATCCATTCCTTGATATTATAGAAAGGTAGCAAATTCTCCTCAGTTATTTCAAGACCTTGAGTGTTGGTCCGGCCGGGGCTTGAACCCTCGACCTCCTGCACAACAGTCCAGTGCTCTACCAATTGAGCTAACCAGGTCCCGAATCCCGCATGGTGAACATACCCACAAAGCAAAAATATACCCCAGATCGCGTGAGAAATCGAAAGAGACTCAGTTCGTGATGGGGCTTCCGCGCTATCTTTGGTCTACAAAAGCAAAGGCCAGCATACCACCTCCCCTTGCCCTATCCTTATTAAAGGACTTTTGCACGACAACTAATTTTCATAAATAGATTTTACTTTACTTTACTTCACTTTATATTTAAGTCTCTCCAATTAGTAGAGCATCTTAGTGTTCGGCTCTAAACGACTTGAGACTTAAATAAAGTTATCTATCTATCTATCTATCTGTCTGTCTATCTGCCTATCTGTCTGTCTGTCTTTCTATCTATCTATGAAAAGCTTTGTGTTCAAGGATTTGACCCCTACCGAGAAAGTTTAGTACGTTACCCAAGTTCAGACCACGCTGACCAAGCTACCAGGTTTTCAAACCAGCCGCGCTTCTCAATCCGGGTTAAACAGCGTGAAAAATCAGATCCCGCCCTTCTATTCGTAAATTTAGATAATTTCACGTTTGGCTTACCACCCTGTCTTTGGCATGCTTCATGTGCATCTCACACTCCCAGTCTTTTGTATCTACCACGACGACAAGACCAGAGCCCTGAAGGAAAAACATGAATCAATAATGAAAATAATAATAATAATAATAATAATAATAATAATGATTTTAAAATACCTGATCTTTTATATCACAAAATCAGTAAAAATACAGGATAACAAACAAAATTAAGACAAATTAAGGTATAAATATTAAAACAAGTTTAAAAAGTCTCTAGCTGAGAGAAAAGTCTTGAATCTCTTCGGTATTAACAACTGTTCTACAGAGTAGCAGAATTCATCTTATGTCTGCATTATTTTGCTTCAGCTTCATTCAGCTGAACAGCAAATAAATTGACGATACATGATGGACATCCTTAATAATAATAATAAATTTTTCCTTAAAAATATTTCACAAAAAGCAGTTCTCTAAAAAAAAAAAAAAATAATAATAATAATAATAATAATAATAACTAGGATTTGCATATAGGATTCTAGATTTGCCATTCACCTTTCTCTTTTCTGTATAGTTTTAGATATGCTTTTACTTATCAGATTATTAGACTTTGAATCTGTTCAGATTTGACTCCGTTATTTATAGTTTCCAGACGCTTTGACATTAATAAAAAAAGGAGTAGATGTGAACCGAAAGTGAGTTATTTTGGATCGTTTTTTACGCTGTTAATATTTTGTATTGTAGAGGATTTTATGGAAATTATTGCTAAATAAAGATAATAATAACGATAATAATAATAATAATAATAATAATAATAATAAGAAGAAGAAGAAGAAGAAGAAGAAGAAGAAGAAGAAGCAGTATGGAGCGCTAAGACTTGAGCTGACAAATTAACACCCAGGATACAAGATCTCACACGTAAATGTCATTATAGATGTACTTGGAGGATGGTCTAAAGCTATGGAAACTGAAATGAAGGGCTTCTTTGGTACAAGATACAAAGAAATATTGCTGAGAATGCAGAAAGCTGTATTAAGTAGCACTCGAAACATTGCAAGAACATTAAAACTGGTTACATCGTAAGAATTTTAAGGACATTTTGATTTGGTTTTTATGAACAGTATTTTATGAACATTTTAAGTTAAGGATATTTTAAGAGCCGAACAGTACATCATGAACATTTAAAAAAAAAAAGAACATCTTTAGTATTGGGCCTATTGACACTTTTATCGTTTTATATTGATTATTTATATTTAAGTAGTATTAGATATTATTATAGTTAACAGTCCTGTCATGCAGATAGGTGACGAATTTTCGCCCTATCTTGCTTAGCTTGCTAGCATCCAAACGTGTATACTGCATAATAATAATAATAAATTAACAGTATATTTTCTGTAAATTTATACACAGAGCTAGCTACGGTTCGCTGCCTAGCTTTTAGTTACTGTTCTTTTTTTTTTTTTTTTTTTTAAATCTGGCATCCAGATGTGTATAACTGCCATAATAATAATAATAATAATAATAATAATAATAATAATAATAATAATAATAATAATAACAACAACAATAATGGATTAAACTCGGCACCATAAGAATAAAGAGCAAGACTTTAAGGAACTACAATAATAATAATAACAATAATAATAATAATAATGAGGATTTCTATAGCGCCACATCACATAGCTCATGGCGCTTTACTTTGCGGGGGACTTTGGCCAGACTGCACTGAGCAGTATACATCTTTTTTGAAGGAAAGTTTTGCAGATGCCCCCAATTTCAGAATCAAGGCCAGACCACAACACTGGGAGCTACATTCTCTACTCTTTGCGATGTGGGTTCTTTAACGTCCACTGCTAACCAGTTCAAAGAAGATGCATGAGACGGGGCCTACGGTTTTTCATCCCTATCTTTAACAACAAACATGTGGATCAAATCGTATATTACAATTTGACGGCTAAAACAAGAAAAGAAACGCAAGTATTACTCCGTTTCGTGGATGGGTTCATTTAACCCTCTAACTCCCATGGGTAGACCAATGACGATTACAAAGAAAAATAACATCACTTAGGGGATTATTAATCGAATACCAAATTCTCCGAACTAACATCATAAGAATTGTATGGCAGACAGTAAGGAGAATTACTAATGAGATCTTGAAGGAGCGCCTCAAGCCTGAAGGATCAGCAGGTGTGTGCTGAAAATATATTCGTATTTAAATGCACGACTCATACAAAAGAGTGGGTGTGCAGCTCGAACTAGGAGCCCGAGTATTTAATGCCGTCCGACGAAGTTACACAGAGTAGTAAACAACTAGTCATCACCTCTCGGGCTAAAACGTTTATGTGCCGCCGCCTGATACGAAAACCCGAAAAACCCAATGGGAAAATGGGAACGTATTCCCCATCCAAATGGAGGCGCACCGACCTCTGGGGGTTGGAGGCAAAAACAGCTTCATTACATGCAAGATAAAATATAACGTAAAACTAGAAAAGCTCAAGAGCTGAGTTGAATACAATACAAATGGCAAACCTTGAATACGCTTTACAACAAAAGACTCAATTAACGCCACAGCGGCCCACGTGCTAACACACCAATAGGAAAATATTTCCATTCTCTGTCACTGCCACAAACAGTTTAGTTTCGCCGAATGTAAATAAATTTTCATTATAACGTTTACGATTAAAAAAAAATATCGTCACTTACCATGGCGCACCAGATCTTTCGTTCTCTTTCTTTCGCTGAAGAAAGAAGACAATAACAAATACAAAGTTTATAACGCTTTCCATTTAGCACAATAACACTTGAAATTTTCTTTGCTTCATTCTTTGATAAAAGTCTGGCAGTGTTTGGTGGTGGAGAGCAAGCACTTCAAATAATGTGCGCGCCATGCATTTTAAAGGAAAATCATCAACCACTTTACAACTTACACCGTGGCACATAAAGCAAAGCTTCCACTGTTGTTTTCTCAATGTCCTGAGGTGAGGGGTTCACTCTCATAAACAGCGTCTTAAATTAAAAAAAGAAAAAAAAAAAAGAAAAAAAAAAAGGAAACGAGTTAATCTGAACCGTATCGAAAAGGTGGCAGGGGCTCATCTGTTGATGGGTTCCTCGTCCACTGTTTACGGGTCAGATTGGAATTAATAATGTTGATTCTTTAACTCCTACGAGTGACCAAAACATAATTTCTCCTTACATTACTAAAACAAGATCAAACAGACAAGTGATGAGAATAAAGAAAAATATCAACCAGGGGATTATTAGTTGATCCAAAACCAAATTCTCAGAACTAAAATCCTTAGAACTGTATGACAAACAGTAAGGAGAATCACTAATTTGATCTTGGGAGTGAAAAGGTTAATATTTGTGAAGGGAGGAAAACCTGAGAATCTAGAAGAAACCCCTGAGAGCAAGGACGAGAACCAACAAACTCAACCCGCATGTGACGCCAGGTCAGGTCCGAGAATTCAACCAAAGCCACGGTGGGAGGGGCACACACTAATGAGATCCCTCTTCTTGATCCTCTTAAACAATTCGCAGTTTTTTCATTCTTTATGGTTTCACAGTTACACTGCGTCAGAAGATTAAAAAAATAACTCTGAACCGCCACTCCATACTCAGTCCCCGAATATCTTTTGAGCAACAGTCAGAGATTCGTAGGTTTATCCTAGTTTATTCTTCCAAGACTAACAGAGGATCAAAACGGCCCTCCCGAGTGCCTAAAAGTTAGTTCCAATTCACTATTTCGAAATGAACACTTACCTTTTCAGTAGGCCTTGTCAATTTAGATTTGTGATGGCTCTGCGTGCTATAGTAAAGAACTTGCTGTAAAGTAAGCAAAAACACGAGAAGAACAGTCTCGATCTCTAAACAGTGATAGGTTCAGATCTTCTTCGACTTCTTTGCTGCACGTTGCACACAATCAAATGCGATAAGGATAAGTTGAGAAGTTCACCACTTACGAAAGCTTTTCTCATAATGGACCGCCCTTTCTGTCAGTTGCCGGTGAAAGAACTCATACAGTATGTCAACCGTGCGTTTACTAGCACAACAAATGATAGGTTTATGACGAATCCAAGCGGATGTAAAGTGAACGGGTCGTATAAAAAAAATGACTCGTGCAAATCGATAAACAATAAACAACAAAATAGGTAAAACAAAACAAAACAAAACAAAAGCTCCTATAAGTAATTGTTTCATTTTCAATGCACCCTCGAGTGTAAATGAAAATGATATGCAAAGTTCAAGTTATCTCACCATTGCAACTTGGTCAGAGTAGTTACTATTGAAAGGAAAAAAAAAAGAAAAAGAAAAACAAGTATAACCATAGTTTTCTTGAGAGGCTCATCTAAAGCGTTAAACACGATACCGTAGATCGGCGTAATCTTGGAAAAAAAAAAAGAATTACAGTAGCTCAAGGCCTACATCGAATCGGCCATTTAATCAACATCCTACTGAAGGATAAATTGAAGCGTTTACTAAAGAATGTAAAGGAGACATGCTTTCGAAACGAGCTCAAAGAGCTGACAAGAATGAACAGTGACATCGACTGAAACTTCGTGATTACCTTTGACTCAGAGAATCCGCCATGATGACGTTCTGGGCCGCTTGCTTTACGATTTCCTTGTCCTTGTAAACTAGAAGCAAAGAAAAACATGAACGCTTTGGGAAATTTTTGATCGACTAAAGATGTTAATTGTTTTGTCTCGAGCGTGGGAAAAAGAAATAGTCTGAGGCCCCTTGGAGGGATCGACTGACCCCGAAGGCGCAGATTTCCCGATATGATGCCATGCTACGGACAGAGGTTTCGATGATGAAGTAAATAATCAAGGAGGGTATTGGTTCACTTTATTGCGCCCTGTGATTGCACTAGAAAAACGTGCACTATCCTTTCAACCAATCAACTGCGACCTGGTCACCCACGTTTTCCAGCGCTTTTCGCCATTTCGAAGGATTTTCTTTGAGTCTCAATGAGCTCTCTGCGTTATTTATCACGAGAACATTTGACATTTTTCTTTCCTCTACACCCAAAATCATAATCAAACAATAATCAAACAGATCAACGTTTTTCCCCTTTGTTTGTTTTGTATAACCTGTGGTGACATTTCTCGCGGAAACGAAACTGTTACCTCTCAAAATAAGTAAAAGAGCTCAACAATTAAAATGGACTTCATGTATTTATATATTGGATGGTGTTAACCAACATGGCTGAAGACAGGAGGCTGGTCAATTCGGTCTGCTTACTATCAGAAATCATGTATGCAGCTTTCATTTCCAGCAAGCAGCTCCGCCAGAAATCCTTCTCTTCCTTTACATGTGCTATGAACGATACTGAATCCCTGGCTGTAAGAGAATAAAGGACAAACGGTAAGAGCTTGTCAATACGCTACTTGTAATATCAACAGGGAGATGGTAGCTTTCTAAAAATTGAGATTAAATGTACTGTGTTTGGTGCACAACGACAAATTTGGTCAACCTTCTTACGGGTTCTCTGTTTTGATATCCTTCTCAATACTCTTAAACTAAGAATGAAAGTTACGAAACTCCACTGAGTCTTGTCGGTTTGAATACTTTGAAACACGGTCGTTATCAAAAGCTCTGGTGTTAATTTGTAAATTAACTACACTTATCAGACTTTTCATTAAACTTAACAGATCTCTTACAAATCATGTGACTTACCAGTGCTGGTTATTCGGATAGCTGTATCCGAATAACCATATCGCGACAACCGACTCTCAGAGTGCGGCTCCACATTCATAATTTCCTCATTGCATAAAACAGATGTACAGTTCTGAGTTCCATCCGGCAGGAACAACAATCTGAAGTGAAAAAAGAAAAGATCTCAAGAAATCAAAACTTATGACCAAATGTCGTGTCAATCTCCAGTTGGTATATGCGCGATGCATGAATGACCTACTTGGACACGGAGCCAACCGCACAATGAATTAATTTTGTTTTCTCAACTGAGTCAGTGAATAAAACGAAATTAAAAGGCAAATTGGCCTCCGTAAAGAGTTTCCAAAGTGGAGCATTAGCCCTTCGCCATAGTGAATCGAGGAAGTGAATTGCTTAGTAAAACCCTCTTTGGTTACAATGAATATATGAAGTTCATATATTTTGAACTGCGGTTGCATTTTGAACTGCGGTTGCATAAATAGCGCTCTCTACTGCGAGGATCGTGCATCATACTTAAAACCCTCTTTATACGACTCCGTATAAAACTTTCATCCGGTTTGAATCACCTTGGTGCGTACGATCCTTTTTCAGTAGATGTTTGATGTGTGTACATAAAGAAAGTATTGAATCCACGTATCCTTGCTGGGTAATCCTTATAGACACATGGACTGACCCAGTTTAAAGGGTGAAGATTTGTGCTATTCTTCCATGTAAAAAAAAAAAGCCAATCTAGGCTTCGAGCAACACACAAATCAGCATTATCGCTTCGTTTATCCGATTTTAAAATTGTGACTTCCTACCAATTCGCCATACTCGACTTGGAACTTTGCCTAGTTTCATTGAGGGAGAGGGAATGGGGAGAGAGGAAGGAGGGGGTCAGTCATCTTTATGGCCCACATGGTTTTTGGTTGACAAAAGGCTGACCTGGGTTAGCCTCGAGGCAAACAACACATAATAAAGAATGACAACTCGGGTTCCTGTTAAGTACAAATTTAGCTGTATTTGAGTTTGGAGCACAAACTCGGGGCTAGAGTACTTAGCGAGCGAGTCTCCACAAAGCCACCATCTTTAACCAGGAGAAAACGATACCAACTTCTTTACATATGCAATATAATTTACACAAGAGAACACTGACCTGTCGACTGTGAGAACCAGCCAACCCATGCCCTTATTTGTCTTAATATGCTTTGAAACCTTCAGTACATACTGCGGAGAAAAATTAACATGTAACCGCTCACTTGGGAGAAAGCAAAGAAGCGTTGTGGCCACATAGTGAGCTCGGATGAAGAGGTCTGGGCTCGAGAGTTGGAAGTGTGCTCGTTTTCCAGTTATTTATTTCACTCTCACAGTGCCTATACCCATAAATGGGTACTGAAAACTGTCAGTGCTCGGGAGCGGGGTTTAACCTCCACTGAATAGACAAACATCCCACAGAAAGGGGGGGGGGGGGGGTGAGACAATAGAGAGATTAAGCACCACGTTTTTTTTTCCCCGCGAACGGCAGAGAGGGTCACGTGACTTGACATTTCCCGCGTTTGCCGGCCGCCGTTTGTACTCGAGGAGGACGTTTTTCCCGGTTTTAGGGAATGCGAAAACGTGAGTATTTGCAGCCCATTTTTACCGACTATTTCTACATTTTGATCGATTGCTTTTATAGCTAAGCTTCGTTTATCATCTTAATTCTATATGAACTGCTTGTTAAGCTAATAGAGTTCAAATTCAAGCGGAAAATACATTACTTCTTTGTATCCATTATTTCTAGTCGCAGTGAATGGCGACCGAGAACATTTGTTCTGCCGTGTCGTCGGGAAGCTTAAACAGACGAACATCGCGGACAGAACGGCAAACGTCAAACGGCTAGCCGACGTTAAGCGTTTTCGCGGTGCTTAATCTAACTGCTACGTGCTTCTAGCTGCTACGTGGAAATGACACAAAGATAAGTCCCGGTTCCATTAAAATTCACTCTCGTGTTGAGACGTCAACGATGTTTGACGCAATATACAATAAAACGAAAAATCTGAATTTTAAATCAGAAGTGAAACAAACAAACGTGAAATTCAGTATCATCATCACCTCGTTGCGTTCCAAAACAATGTTGCGTAATGAAAGACTCTTAGCTTTGATGCTAGCCTGTGAAGGAAAATACGAAAATGACATTAACGAACGAATAAGAGGAGCACCAAGATGAAACGTTTAAGTTAGAAGGAGTAGAACTGAGGAATGACGGAAGACCACCAATCGGTGAAAACAGTCAGGTGACGGCAACATAATACCAAAAACAAAAAACCTAACTGCGAAGCGATCTGGATGTTTATCAAGGCCCAGTTGTTCAAAGGCCGATTAGCTCTAACCCAGGGTTAAATTTTAATCCAGGTTTCTAAATTTCTCTAATCAAAAGCCATTTTGGGATAATTTTCTAAGTTCTTTTTTGGACATTCAATCATCAAATTGTAGACAAATGGAATTAAGCTGAATTTTCTTTCAGAGCTTTCAGATCTGAAATCAAATTTCACACTAACCCTGGGTTATCTTTACACAGTTTTGAACTACCCGGCCCAAAATCTGCAGTATACAGATACCTCTGTGAAAGCGTAATAAAATGTGGCAAACGTTTCTGGATCGACCACTGCAATGAAAGAACAGGACACATTCTCACATCTCTGACCAACAACCACAATTGACAAAATTTTATAAAGAAAAATGATCCTTTTTTTGGTGTCCTAGTTTCGATATTTTTCTTGAGAATTCAAACAACTCTCTGTACCTGTTGACGTTGAATCATTCGTCAAAGCTTGGAATAGTCTCCTTCCTGCATCTTGACTGTTAGCTATCTGTAACATGCTTGCATGTTTCACGAATTCTTCAAGAGCTGATAAAAAGAAGAAAACAATGATGTAACAAAAATAGGTGGAGTGCTAAAGAAACGTTTCTAAAGTTATCTGTTCCGATCGAATCCTCAGAGTTTGTCTGGGAAAGAATGTTTCTTCGCTTCACGTATCCACAAGTTAAAAAAAGATCTCTATTGCAAAAGAATTTGTCTTTGAAAAAAAGTGGTGGAAAAAAAAAAAAAAACTGGAAAAGTGAATCAATCTCTTCTTCCAATTTTTTTCATTAGGAGTGTTGTGTTTGCGTTAGAATGACATATTTGAAGGAAACGTTCGACGTGTTTTTCGCCATGCAAATAAAAATGAAGCTTACCCAGAGGAGTCGAGGGAATTGCTGAAGTAACCACCTCCTTTCTATTAAGAAAAATTAGACACTGTATCATTAATCTCGTTTTGACGGTCACAAAGTTTGTAAATGCACATTCTGGTGAATTCTATTTCTTTTCTAATAAATAGGCGTTATCGACTAAGCGTGAGGTCAAGATGGCTGGATATTGGCCGAGTTCCAACGACGCTAAAAGGGAGCTTAAGCAACCACGACGACGAACGGAGGACGACGACCGGAAGTAATGTGAACGTTACTGCGCAAGCGTGAACCAAGAATTCCGTCGTCGTCTTGTCGTCGACGACTTGAGAAGGACCTGTTTCACGTCGTCGTGAACTTCCGAACTTCAAAGCAGTTTTTCTCGTCAAAAGGTTGACAGTCTAAAGCTGGTTGGAGTTTTTATTCGCTTCTTCGGTTGATTTAAACCTCCCTGTTCAGTTTTCTAAACAAATAAAATTCGAAAACCCACTAATTCATTTTCCTTCCTCCGTACAACAGATGTCAAGTCAAGCGGTGAAAGCGACCTCGTTAGGTTTAAATTTATTTCAGTTGTTTATCATTTTTATTGAATGAAAAGGTTTAAATGGCAGTGCACTACACCTCTGCGTTCGGTCAAAAGCTGTGTGTATGGAACTGCCGGTTTATTGCTGCTAAAACATTTTGCGTGTTGCTGTTCTTCTGTCGAGACGCTTTAAACAGCAAAGAATTCTCCAGATCTGTGTGTCAACATGAGTTTGAATACCTCTCAGGTTTTGTGAATCTATTTTCGAAATGTTTGATAAAGATCTAGATTTACAGCCATAAAAATTATTCCGACAAAATCACACGGGAAAAAATAGTATTCTTCTGTGAAGCGCGACGACTGATCTGTGCCGATCGCTAGCTAGCATTGATTAAATTGACAGACTTGTGTCGTTTGCCCGCCAAAGGAAGGAGCATCAAAGGTAAAACATATCAGGTTAAAGCATGTTGAAAATCAGGCAAGCCTTGGGCAAAATAGGTTTGTTTATACCAGCAACACTTAGAACTGAATTTAGATCTCAAGTAACTTCCGTAAAATTTATATTTTAAACTTTTATCATGCGTAAATTATTGTAAATAAAGCTAAAGCTTAATAATTCCTTGGACTTTTGATGTTCAAAAATTGAATAACCTACTCTCGAACTTCCGATATAGGTGAAAATTTGATCCATGACTGAGAAGGTTTTGGAGGTCTCTGAACGATGTCATTTCTTAAACTGACGAAGCGAGAATAAACAAAAATTTCAGACGTCGTCTTCCTTGAGCAACTTCACTGCTTAAGTTTCATTTTCCCGCTAAAAACGACGTCCTCGTTCCAGACCCTCCGCGATTACTTGACGTCGTCGTCGTCCCTTTCGTCGTGGTTGCTTAAGCTCCCTAATATCCAGCCATCTTAACCGAACAAGCTTGGTCAATAAAGGATTTATTATTTAGCAAAAAAAAGATTTTACTTTAATGAAAATTAAGAATGACTCGTTTATTTCGACAACAGGGTGTATTTTCTGTCTGCTTCCTTGTTTTTGTTTGCTTTCGCTTCTAAGTTACTGCTGTGTAATATTGGCGTTTTGTTGAACTGTAAAAGCTGTAAATTCTTAAAAGATTTATCATATCCTACACCTTTCCCTTATGTAATTCCACTTTTCCTGAAAGACAAAAAAAAAAAAAAAACTGTCAAAACAAGTGGAAATAAGGCGGACCCGACTTCAACTGAACATCGCTGTTGGGATTGCTTTAACCTATTAACCCTTAGGGGTGACCAACAGCTAATTTCTCCTTACAACACCACCCCTGAATCACACATTACGGTAAAGAGAAGGAAACTATCACCAGCTAAAGAAGGTTTTGATTGTTAAACAAATTCTCCTTGTCAACACCTTAGTAAATGTCTAGAGAACAGTCTGGAGAATATGCATACTGATGTCAGGGGGTTAACCTCTAGCTCCAAGGAAAGATCAGAGCGTAAAAATCCCCTTATATTTTCACCAAGCTTTCAAACAATCAAGCAACGGAAAAGAAGAAAACTATCAACTAGTAGATGCGTATGATCTCACGGGTACGCCAACAAATTCTCAGGAACGTCCAACAGAGAAATGTATGGTACTAACAGAGAATAAAATTTCAGGAGATAAAGTTAAACAGTTTTAACCTTGGCATCAATTCTGAGAAGCTCTGCTTTTCTCCAGAAATGTCTTGTCTTTAATTCCGCAACTTCTGAATCGCTCAGTTTGCAAATGATCTCCTTCACGGTCCTTTAACAATCGAGTAAAAAACAAAATAACATCCATTATTTTATTTTATTTTTTTGATATATAAAGCTACGATTAAGTTTCGCAAGTATATCTGCCTCGAGTTTTTATATATCCTTCTTATTATTTTATGGTTGTTGTGATTGTTGTCATTTTAAAGGATTACTTCGCATCGAACTAAAATGAATCCTTTCCTAGCGCTGTCTACTGGTAACTTCCAACCTTAAAAAGCACATTTGAAAACATTTCTAAACAGCTTTTCCGCGTATCACAACCCATTCATTTTCATTAATTTTTTGTTCTGCCCGTGGTGGACTTCGTCTCCTTCGCAGCCGTCTTTCGGGATGTCACGCAACGCTCTCCCTTCGGGGGAGCGTTGCGTGACATCCCGAAAGACGGCTGCGAAGGGGACTATGGTGGACGTGGCTGTATTGCAGTTCGTTGGTCCCTCAGCGTTTGTGCACAATTTAGCAACTAATTATTTTTGTTTTGTTTTGAGTTTATACTTACAACACTTCCCGTATAAGCACCGCCCTTCCACTGCTTAACCCACTATTTCAGCGGTGATTTGGGAACCCTTTCGCTTAAAATCCTATGCTTCTATTCCTACAGGGCAACAAGGTTACTAGTTGATGAATACACTGCTTTGTATCAACGTTATTATTTTTTCAAATCAATCAATCCTCTCCTAGCCCTATTCAGGGATGACTTCAAACCTTAAAAAGGCATGTTTGCAATTTTTTCATAAATTTTTCCTCGCACCTTAACCCCTATGCTAAGCGTACTGCTACTTACGAGCTTGGAAAGAGCTGGGCACTTCTCGACGAAACTCCGAAGAAGTCATCCACAGCCTGTGGAGTAGTCCAGACAAATAACAACGCATCTGTTAAAAGTTCTTCCAAAACAATACAACACAGTGTGAAAATGAAGGAAAGTTGGAACATGATTCTCTCTTCACCAACGTAACCTGTACGCCTCAGTATCTGGACAAATTTAATTCAGTACGAAACTAGCGACTATACTAACGCATACTCGTAAGAACTCTTTTTCAAACTTCGGCGTAATTTAATGATGTATGATTTTAAATGTCTCGCCATTTGCAAATGTGCACCATCGTTTGGCATTACTAGCTTTTATCTCCTAAGCAGATTACGTTTGAAGGTGCAGTGTCAATCTCACTTTGCGTAACCTTGTTTCAACATGTATCCTTTGATAAACATAATTTAAAGACAATAAAACAAGACCGCAGTGAAAAGAATCAGTAAATGTCTGTTACCGGCTGAGAATTTGGTCTCTATTGCCTTCGAGATTTAGAGCACGACGATCATTGGAACATGAATTTTCGGTGCAAAATTTAGAAATTGCATTCCTACCTTAGTGTTTTCTCTACGGGCAATCCGCAACATACCACGCAAATACAAGTGGCTAGCAAGAAGACTTGAAGACATATTCGTAGGATCCTGTGTAAAGGAAGGAAAAGAACTTCAGTAAGAAGCTAAAGTGAAGAGAAGAAATATAGTTCTTCGACCAAAATACGTTTCTTTAAGTTTAGCATAGATAATTGTAAAACCGATAGAAGTGTGCTTCGCGTAAGACCTTTTCCGACCAAAGGGTAAAATGGAGAAGCCTTCGGTGCATGCTTCGAGTGGTGAGAGAAAAGGAGCACTTACAGTGATCTTGGTGTTCAACGACTTCAAGTAATCTTCATAGAAACGTCCTGTGGGAACAGAAATTATTTAACAACAAACATATGAAATACATATTTTTGAACTGCGGTTATGAAACGTATATGTGCACGATCCTTCGCAGTAAAGCACTATTTAAGCAATAGTGAAAATCAGACCTCAAAAAAAAAAGAAAAAAAAAAATTCAGGTCTGTACGGGATTCGAACCACTGACCTCTGCGATACTAGTGCAGCGCTCTACCAATTGAGCTAACAAGCCAACTGGGAGCAGGCCATCAAATTAATTCGACATAAACCCGTAGATGATAAATCAAACAACAAACATATGAAATACATATATATGAACTGCGGTTATGAAACGTATATGTGCACGGAATCCCGTACAGGCCTGAATTTTTTTCAGGTCTGATTTTCACTATTGCTTAAATAGTGCTTTACTGCGAAGGATCGTGCACATATAAGAAATTATTTAATTCACCACGCATTGACTACTAACGAGAACAATTCAAGAAATAAGACCCCTATCTTACGAATGTCCGTGGAACAAATATATTCCATAGAATAAGAAAGATGGTAAGTTTTGAGTTCATTAAAGAAATAGAGATAGATGTTTTTTCGTCTTGTCACGAGAGTGGTGCAAAGAAAAATTCCGAGTTCCCATGAGGAACTGAGCCTCAGACTTTCAGATTCTGGGCTCCGATGTTCTACCGCTGTGCCACAGAGACTTCAAGGTGAGCAAGGCCCATTTCGAAGTTCATATATCATATGACACCAGTCTTGCATACTGCTGGGATCAGCAATGTCGAAAGCGTCATGTTTTGTAAATGGAATAAGAAAGTTGGTAAGTTTTGAGCTCAGTAGAGAAATAGAGAAAGATGGTTTTTCGTCTCGTCAAGAGCGTGGGACAAATAAAATATTCTGAGTTCCCATGATGCTATACGTCTGTTCAGTAATAGATCACAGCGGACGCCAAATGTGGTATGAACAAAGAAAGCGGCTCACGAGGCGCAGCTGGATGTGTCACTGATGAGCATTTGAAGTCTTACCTGTATGAATACCTCCATGAGCAAACGGCGGAAGGGCAAAGATGCTCAATTCTTCTTGTGCATTGACAAAACATTGATCGGGAATGACAGGAACAGCAGACAATGCAGATGAACTTCTCTTTCTCAGTGGACCTACCCTACGAAATGGAAAATGTTTTCATCCCACAAGAAGAGTAACTTTTAACCCTCTCAAGATCTCATTAGTAATTCTGCTTACTGCTTGCCATACATTAGCCCATTTGCGAATTACCCTTGGCCTCGTTTTCAAAACGAGGCCTGGTGCTTAACCATTCTTGTGAAAATGAGTTTAATTTGCATGTGAATGAAAACTTATTATTGTATGAAAGGATGAGCACCAGGACTCGTTTTAAAAATGAGGCCAAGGGTAATTCGGAAATAGGCTATTCTTAGGATACTAGGTCTCAGAATTTGATATTGGTTAACTTATTATCTCCTTATGGATATTTTTCTTTGTTCGCATCACTTGTCTTGATAATAGGGACCTTAAGCAACCACGACGGCGACGGCAACGAGGACGTGGAAAAACAAGAGATCTAATTGGCAGAACAATAGCCCAGCACGTGCATTTTGAAACTTTGTACATTTAGCCGTCCTATGCAAAATAACAACGTGAAATCGCCAAAATTTGCGTCGTCTGCGAACCGAAACCGCGACAGCAAATTATTTTAATTTCCATTTGGAACTCAACGCTGCTTTAATACGTCATGCTGAAGTTGAGCTGTGGCGTCGAAGGAGACAGTAAGCCCATGCAGCCACAAATCAATAGGGAAGTTATAGAAGCAATGCGTTAGGAAGTTCGCCATATAAACTAACTAAGAGTAAGAAATAACTAACTAAGAGTAGAAATTCATTTTTTAATCGAAGTCTTCCTTGTTGTTGCCGTCCTGACTGCTTAAGGTCCCTATTGTAAGGATAAATTATGTCTTGGTCACTCATGGGAGTAAAGAGTTAAAGATTTCTATGAATTAGATAGTCACAAGCATGAGCTGAACATTTAAGTAAATATAATCGTCCATCCAAGATCCTTGCCTAACCCGATTCCATCTAACCCCTGTTTTGAGCTGGTCAGAGCTTGATATTATTGATAAACATCGCATGATCACTTACTTTGGAACAACCCTGGTTTTCTGAGCCATAAGTGTGAAGTAGTCTGTCTTTTCTGGGTTGTGAATCAGGTCGTAAAGAAACATGCTAAATCCATGACTCTTGCACACCTTGAAAAATTACCGCAAACAATTGAGTATTACGTACAGTTCTTAAAAATCTCGATTGTAAAACAAAAATTATTTATATGGCGAACTTCTTAACGCATTGCTTCTATAACTTCCCTATTGATTTTCAGAAATAAAGCCACAGGTGCTCAAAGCCCCTGGCCGAAAAACACTCTACTTTATTGGTTAGTCCCCACACTCAAATAAATCCACTTTCCAAACATTTCCTGATTAATCATTAACCCTTTAGGGATCAGAGGTATGCTTGGTTGCCAAAAGGCAGGACATCCCATTTTTCAACCAAGGTATAACAATTACCGCAACTTGACTATGTATCGATTATTAGGGTGTTGACGCAATGAAAATGTAAAAACTTTTCGTTTCCCCCGATTCCTAATCTGAATAATGTAGAACTCCATAATGTAGGACTCTTCTCAACTAAGTTTTTGTCATTCAAGTCGTCGTTTAATGATTTATTTGGTCCACAAGCAGTGGGTGACACTTAATTTCAGGTGTAATAAATATCATGCGGATGCGCTAAAAATACCCTTAACAAACATTTATTAAATATTTCATAACCAGTACCCACCTCACGAAAAAAACCTTGGTTATCTAAAGGCTTTGACTCAATGTAAGTATCCATATCAAAGAAAAGCTTTTGGGAGAGGAATAAAAATGTCAAAAAAGAAAACTATTTCGAGTATTCATTTAAGCTAATTCTACATAAAGATTTTAATTGCACATTCTCGCCCCATTTTGTTGGTGGGGGGGGGGGGGCGGGGGTCATTAAACAAACAATTAGATGGTCTAGATTATCAGTGCCATTGCATTGGACATTCCAGTGGACATAAAACGCTCCATTAATACGTAACTTTCGCAAGGGACCCGAAAACTGCGATGGTTTCACAAAAACACAAGGGAAAGTATACCATGATTTTCCGGGAGAACAAAATCAGAACGCTAGTTATGCACTGAAAAAACGCCTCAGGACAATAACAAAAGCTCAGACCTCAAAAGGCCCCCCTCCCCCCCCCCCCATCTCTCTACTTGTTACGCCCGACAATGTGCACTAAAAAAACATAATTAACAACAAGAATATCTTACATCTTCTTGCTGTACGATGTAATTCTTAATGTCACTGAAAATAAAACGCATATCGTCATTATCACCATCAAAAGATAAAGATTTATCAATAAGTGTAATGCAGCTTAATAAAGCTTATTAGGTACTTTCTAGTGTTAAACTATAGCCAATACTGTTTACGATTTGTAAGACATTTCTAAGGTAGTTATCCCTACTCGTCACTTCTCTATTAGCACCCAATGCCCTACAAAACTCGAAGAAAAACAATTTCTCGGCATATGCCTCCAAGAGCATACTTGGCAGTAATTGCACATCTGCTTGAAAACAACTTCATTAATCTTTTCATTTGTGTACCAATGTTTTGGAGTAAAATATATCCTAAATCAATCCCTCAGCTTCGTTTTGTTGTTTAAGAATGTTTGACAAAACAATTTATTAAAAGTACGCACCTAAACATTCGCAACATCATCTCCAAATTGGCTAAAGAAAGGAAAAGGATATAATGGTTTTCAAGGAATGAAAATGTAAAGTATCAAACCTAAGTTAACATGCGTGGACATTATTTATGATCCAGGGGGTGTCTACCGACGATAAGTTCTATGGTTTCTATTTGATAATTTAATCACACTGTGTAATGATAAGGCGAATTGGTAACTAAGGCAATTGAGGGCTCTAACACCAAACCAAAAATAAAAACAAATCCAATCAAAACCAAGGTGAATGCCACAAAGACCCGATAAAAATTAAAAGTAAATCCATTTACACGACCTCATAGGCGGAAAGCGAGATTGAACAAGTATTTTTTTCAGAACCATTTTCAAACGTGTCGAAAGCTATCCGAGACGGATCATGAGTTTTGCTTGACCTTACGCTGTGTGATTGGTACAAGAAACTCGCGCCACTCTCTAAACCAATCAGACGCAGAACTAAAACAAATCATACCTTGGTCGCCGGCGTTTTCCGGCGTTTTCCCGCGTTTTAGGCAGTTTGTTTGGTTTAGTTTGTGTTCTCATTGGTTCCTAGGGTTTTTTTTTCTTGCTTCTGATTGGAAGTTGTGATAACCGCTATGGTTTTAGTTCAATCGAAAAGCGCTCTCGTAATCGACTCCAATTAGTCCAGAGTGGAACAAGTTTTCCAAACCGATCATAAGGTCCAGTAAAACGAAACCATAACAATACCGAGATATCCTCGACAATCAGTTCAATATTTGTTCGTGAATCAAACAGCAGAAGCGAACTCTTAGTCTTAAAACACAGCACCACAAGAAAAAAAAGAAACGTTCAAACCAGACCAAAGAGCATATGACCGACCTGTCAACCAAACTTCATAGCCTGTTAAGAATGAAACTACGAGAAACACTCAGCACCTATAAAGATTTCAGCCGTACTAGCAAGCATTTAAAAATTGTGTGATGTTGTTCAAGAAAATGTTAAAAAGTTATTACATAAAAATCCCACAATGTTTATGTAACTCACATGCTAAAACAAGCTGTTGGAAATTTCTGACGAACTGATCTCTGCTCTCTTTCCATTCTTGCAACGAGTAGAAAGTTTGTCTGCAAATGCATAAAATATGTTTTTAAGAAAACTTCCTTCAAGGAGATGTATTAAAAATCAAACTAAAAGGTGATGTTTTTCAGTCAGTAAAAAAGGTATACTTGGAAACATTAACAATAGAAATCCTACCGTTAGCAGCCTACGGCCAAAAATAGAGACTAGTTTGGTGGTAAAGTACCTTTGAAGAAGAAGACTGTCGAAGTGGATAACTGCGTTTTTCATCCTAAACAAAAGCGTTATTAAAAAAATATCATCCTGAAATTTACGAAGGGAAGGTTCATTTTATTACCCAAAGCACTCTCTGACACGGAAAAAGCAAATATTCGAACAGGATCAAAACCTTCAAGACGGTTTGGTTTACCATCATTAAAGAAAGAGAAAGACGCATAGTTTTCCATTGTTGATTACTTTGAAATGGTTCACACAATTGTCAGTTTAAGATACAAAATTTATGCGGAGAATGTCAAGCTTCAATCGAAAATATGCGATTGCTTTAAACCGCGTATCGCACGGTAACTTGGATAAAACTAACAAAAGGTCTATACCTGAATTTGTACAATTCCGCAGCATAAGTTGGCAATCGCTGAATTCTCGGAGGGCTTTTTACTGAACCTTCGTCGATATCAGCGATAACAAAGGTGGAAAACTGAAAAAAAAAAAAAAATGCGCAAATAAATTTCCCTCTATAAACAAATAATTGAAAATTGTTCCAGTGCATATCATGAAGTTCTTCGAAGTGAAATCGATTGGATATAGAATAAAACTCACAATCTGAAGATGGGGATATGAAAAAAATGGTAAGAACATTTGCTTGAAGCTGAAAGAAAAGCTCGCTCGACAACTGACTGAAAGACCCTTTGATCAAATTGCTTAGACAAATCGATATTTTACAATTTTACAAGAATCTTAGTTCTGACTTTGGACAGAACGATTGTACATTTATCCATTACTAAACGGGGGGAGGGCTAGTTAGAAATCTTCTACAAAAATTGAAACGGGGCGAAATCAATTGCATGTGAACTGTCTGTGGACACTGTTTAAAAGTACAGTTACTAGAGGGTATAACATTTATTTATACCTCATCCATCTCTTTGACAACCCGTTCTATTTTGCTCTTATGTTCTCTATGACATCCCATAATAAATGCACCAGGCGCTTCTACTAAATCCAGTAGTGCACTGCAGAGGTATCAAATACATATTAAGTTATTTCTTGTCTCTAAGTATTTCGTTTCATTAGAGATACAAATAAAATACCAGGATGTTTCCTTCTACTAAAAAATAATATCTTCATCGTGCCCAGGGAAGATACTACTTTTATCTTTCACGTGTGAGGATATTGGTGTCGCCATGGTTATTATCATACTGTTATAGAATTTTTTTCTCTTCTTCATTAGAATTTTGACTTTTTGGAACAGAAAATACGAGTATTATTGTCTTTATTTCTCCTTTATAACTTTATATCCGAGTTTCATAACATTTTTGTGATACGCATTTTGCGACAGGTGACCACTTTAATTGCACTATTTTGCTGTTTTGAAAATAAATAAAAAAAGTTGTGTTTTACATGGAAATTTCATCAGTATCTATAAGCTAAACGGAACATTACATGGCCGCTTGGGGAACAAATTTTATCTTCTTGTGGTGAAAGTATCTCTCACGAGTGAGCTTCGCTCACTCGCGAGAGATGCTTACAGCACGAGAAGATAAAATTCGTATCCCCAAGCGGCCATGCGATGTCTTTATATATCTAATGCATTAATAATAAAGTTAGCGATAATGTTCTTGGCCAGCTATGTAAATAAAGTTAGCAATAACAGTTATAATGATAAATAATTAAGAGTAAAATAAAAAAGTAAATGTAAAATGAGGTATTTCTTCATTCGTTATTCATAAATTGTATCTCCATTCTAAAGATAAGGCTTCGTTAGTCTTAACATGCGCCACCTACGAAATTTTTACGTGCGACATGTCCCCATGCGTCTATAGGACGACACTGTGCTTGATTTTGAATGAAAATTGTTATAAATAACAAATGTACTTAATAAACAATGAAAAATCATGCAGACACCACCCTGAAAATTCAGTATTTTGACGCTGTTCGATTTAAGGGCGGTAACTTAAATGCAACACAGTAGAGAGAAGTTGGGCAATAGTCTTAGATGGCAACCAAAATTGCAGAAATTTTTCTGCAAAGCACACTCAGACAATTGTAAAGAATGTGATAATGCGGTAACCAGGCAATCAATATTCGATAATTAAGATGAACCACCAACCTTGGAAGGATTGGTACATATGTCCAACTCCATAAAAAGGGTTGGATAAACGTGAACAAGCTCTGCAAATCAAGAAAGAAGGATAGTTTATATTTAAAGTAGTATTGAGGATATCCGCTATGACAGGAAAATAATTGTATTTTTTTCTTTTTCAAGAGCGCAGGTAAAGGGAGGCGGTTTCCTAGCAACAATTGAAATGCGGAAAGATTTCAAAGGTATTTCTGCGACAAGAGTGAACAAAGGAATCAGGAGAAAGCGGGATGGAGTGAAAATTACCTTCGAATGGTGTGGTTGACAAAGAAAAGTCGAGGACTTAGGTTGGAATTTCCTTAAGAATAAAAAATTCGCATGACCCGTGTAGGATTTAGTGAAATAACTGGGGCTAAGTCATTCACGACCTTCTATGCAACCTTGAGCCAGAACAGTCAGGCCTTCCACTTACTATCAGTTTGAAAAAAAAAACTTAAAACAAACCTCAATCACTGGAGTGAGCAGTGAATATGACGACGAGAGAAAAACAATCCGTTGTTGAGTCAAAATGCAGCTCATTAGGAGATGAATGTCATCCAACGAGAAATAAAGGAACGGGTAATGAAGGTCCATGTTGACGACTCGATGTTCTGTAACATGATAGAGGATAGATTATAAATATCTAGCGAAGAAAACTTGGACATCAAAGCAATAAATTAAAGCAATCATCAGCTCGGATTAGATCTGCATTTTTTTTTTTTTTTTTTTTTTAACGGAACGATGATTAACCGTTACTGAAGTTGTTGAATTATTTCTCTATTCACCTGGAGTTTCAGCAGGTCGCAAAAGATGTTTAACTCCAAGGAGCTCGAATTCCTGCAAGCAAAAGGAAATGATGGTTCGAATTAATCAATTTTTTTTATTCATCAATCTGTCAGTCAGCCAGTCAGACAGTACATGTAGGTCAGTCAGCCAGTCAGACAGTACATGTAGGTCACTCAGTCAGTCAGACAGTACAGGTCGGTCGGTCATTTAATCAGCCAGTCAAACAGTCAGTCACTTTGTTAACCAATCAGTCGGTCAGTCTGTCGTTTAATCAGTTAGTTTATTAGTCCAGGCGCGGATCCATACCGGTTTCCACCGTTTTACGGAAATCGGCCAAAATTTTCATAACGAAAAAAATAAACAGATAATTATATATTTTCAATAAATTAAAGCGCAAGTTGCATATCTTCTGACTGACTCAAAAAGCCAGGAAAGGGCACTTTAGGTAGTTAAAATTGAAAACGATTCCCGGGGAAGCATGCCCCCGGACCCCCCTTGGAGCTTGTGCCTTCAGCGCTCGTTTTGCAGTAAATCGGTGAAAATGTTTCCTAGATCCGCGCCTGTAGTCAGTCAGTTTTCAATAAGTTCACCAGAGAAATTCGTCGACTTACTCAGTCATTTGATAAATCACTTAAAAAACTCAAATGCTCAAGTCACTTACTATTCCTAAAGAACCTGGTGGAGGGACAGGTACCATAGCAAGTTGTGACACAAACTGCATTAAAGCAGTTCTGAATAGTGCTGGATCACTTGTCATCACTTGTGGCAACAAACTGTGAGCCAAATAATTAGCAGGAAAAAATAGTTTATATCATGTCGCTACATTCCAAACAACATCTTTCACAGAATGTTACGACTAATTGACTGCTTTCGCTGATGCGTAGTTTTATTGGTTTCAACGAGTCACAACATCCGCACTTTGACCTGGGACATTATCAATTCCGAGTATGTCCTCAAACCAAATTGACGCTATCGTTTCTGATATAGCCACGGAAAATTCTTACGATTAAAAGCCTCTAAGGCATGTGCTATGAACACACCAATAATGTCTATCAGCTGATGTTTATACAAAAAATTAACTTGAGCAAAGAAAAAGGCGAGTAAAGACTTACAAGGTTAAGGCAAGTTTACAGAAGGTCACTAGATAATTTGGTTTTATCAACTGAGTTGATAATGTTTCACAACATAACTTGGTTTAATCAACTGAGTTGATAATAAAAATTAGCCACCATAAAGAGTTTCAAAGGTGACATTTCGAGCGTTAGCCGATTGTTAGCCAACTTGCATTATCAACTCAGTTGATATCCTAGCTGTTATATTCCCCCACTGATGCAGCATCAAAGTTTTTTTTAAAAACACACCCCCTTTACAGAAGGTCAGGTTAATTATACACCACTTTATTGCTTCTTATCACAAAGTCCATTTTAAAGTTTTCTTTTCAAACAAGAGACCATAAAAAAGAAAAATGTCTGCTATCCATCTTTCTGTATAGGACTGGTTCTGCTGCTGCTGTCTCACCTGGACATACAGTCTTTCATAATGTTGAAATAAGGCCACTTCGAAATCAAACAGCAACATGTTGGTACGTAATACAACTGGTGAGAAGAGTCCTGCGCAACTGCAAAATGTAGAAACACAAGAACATGTCTTTCAGGGTTTTACTTTCCTCAGCTCATATAAATACAGAACAATTGCAATATGCACTCTTTGTCTGATGTGGGAGTCAAAAGCCCTGCAATTGCTTAAAAAAAAACTTGAAATTAGCAGCCAACAAGACTCAAATGGCTCAAAGCAGACCCTAGCCTGTGAAAATTACTCACATTTGCTGTCTGAAAATAAGCTAAGAAACTGGGTTGCATGATCGTATAAAGTCCAGTCATACTAGAAAACTTCGTGGGAAAAATAAATGATACAAGTGAACAAGCTAAGGTTTCACTGGACTTTTTGCGTAACTTTTCTCTAATTGTAATTTCAAGATCCTATGCCAGATGGCTTGAAGTTGTGAAATTGAAGTGATTTTCATATAATCACAGTTATCTATTCATCATTATATGGGTTTAATACGAACCATCAGATGTTTTGTTGGCCCAGTTAGTAGTGCACTGCACCGATATTGCATAGCTCAACTGGGTCCAAATCCCGTACAGGCCTGAATTTTTTTCAGGCCAATATTTTCACTACTGCTCACAAGTAACATTCATCACTGCAAAGATGGCTTTGATATTCACTTACTCATTATGGAGCCTAGAATTCAAATTTTCAAGTTTTAAAATTTTCAAGTTCAAGTTTTTATTATTTCACACTGTTTACAGAGTTTACAAGAGGAGAAACCAAGAGAGTGTCAGAGAGGCTCTTAGGCAAGCCCCCATAAATTATCATTACTGTTATTGTTGCTATCATTATTATCATTGCAGTAAATGGTTTGAACCCGGGGGTAACAACTGGAATAAGAACATTCTACTGACAACAATCATTCACTTGACTCTGATGATGACTTCCGCACAGGTTGTCGAAACGTCAGTCACTACCACCGACAACAGTCCTTCTCAGGACTACAATCACCCGGACGATCAGATTACACCTTCACATTATTATCATTATTATTAATATTATTACTATCATATCATTTTTACCATTTAATTATTGTGTTAATTAGTCACTATATTCTTGATTCCCCTTTCTCTTGTGGAACAGGGTATACATAAATAATTTATGTGGGATACGGTAGCAGTAGCCATGTGCAGTCTTAACTGCCAATTTTTTACTTTGGATACAGAGACGAAAGTGAAATACCTTGTCCATCAGTTTTTTCATCTGCATAAAACAACTTGTAGTTGCCTGGTAAATCTGTGTCCTGAAGATATATATTGAAAATGTCAAATACAGAATATCTACTTCAAAAGTTTAATTCTGTTACATCACCCCTTTTAAGTGTGTTTACACAGTATCACTTTAAATTCCAAGATCTGATTGTTAACTCTCCCCTCTAGCTGCTCCGTATTTCATTGTAAGTTTAAGTTACAAGAGTTTGGAGCTTAAGATCAAGATGACAACTTCTACCAGATAAGTTTGAGTAATCTTATTACCTGTTTGGTACAAAATGTATGGATGTTATGAGGGAAAGTTACATTCATTTGTTAATTATTTCTGGTAACTAAAGGTTTAAGTATGGATTTAAACATTTTTTATGAACATCTAATACACTGTACATGTTCCAGCAGTTGATTCTTTTTATTTTTAACCCTTAAATTTCAAGAGGGTGAGTATTTTTCGTATTTTGAAAATTTTTCTGTCTCTGTTGCTGATACTGATTTTGACTTATCTGCACTCCTTTTCAAGTGATGTGAGAGCCGGAAAGAGTATGAAAAAAATTAAATGACATTTTTGCATTCCAATTCTTCTTTGTTTCTCATTGGTTGAGGCTATTTTCATTAAGAATGAAAAACCCCTTGCTTATTACTGGTAATCAAATTATTGAATCCTTGAAAATCTCTGTATTGATCTGATCCTGAAATATTTCAACATGAATGCCTACCTCCTCAATGAGAAACCCTCTGTAGAATGTCATGCAGGAACAATATGTTCGGTTGCCTGAGCAGCATAGCAAATTTTTTAGTTAAAAAGTACACAAAACAAAGCCATGTAAAGTCAATTTGAATCAAAAAGTATTTATATTGATCAACAGTTTTATCCTTAATCTAAAGTGATAATAACAGTGAAATAACTTTCCACAAAGAAAAACTATCTGGCTGGAATATCATACTGCAGAGATGCTAACCACTGGAGATCTCAAATCTGGAGATTCTTTTTCAGACCAGCACCCCCTCCAACCTAATTTACCGATGCAACCCCGACAAAAAATGTCTTTTTTTGATTTGGACCTCCTCCTCTCCCATGATCGAGATTCAGACTGTGGACCTTTGAGTATCAGTGAGCATGCCAAGCAATTTTGCAGGGAAAACGTGGATCTACCTCTCAGGGACTTCAGTTGGTTGAATATTCACTCAATCAGACTCTCTCTTACGTAGGAGTAACAAAGAAAAAGCTCTCTTTTTGTTTGCAATGAACAATGTGCATCACACAAGAATAAGAAGCCAAACAATTTTGGAATTTTGGAACATAAGGAGCTTAAATCTTAGTTTTTTTGTGGGCAACTCATCCAAAC
The DNA here is from genome assembly GCF_964205215.1 of Stylophora pistillata. Lineage (NCBI taxonomy): Eukaryota > Metazoa > Cnidaria > Anthozoa > Scleractinia > Pocilloporidae > Stylophora > Stylophora pistillata. The sequence goes on from NC_142522.1 coordinate 38,802,005, forward strand.
TTCCTTTTATCCAGGAGTTTTGGTCACCCATACAGGAGAGCAGGAGGTTGACTCTGTATCTGAGAGACTCCTGGATAATCCAGGAGAATTGGCATAATATGTACTGTCTCACCATTGTGTAAAAAACTGTAAAATAAATGGGAAGTGTATCTAAACTCCCTGGCCATACCTTCCATGTCTGTGAGAACAAGTGAATGACACTCGACTGGTTTCTTTTTCTTAGAAATAGTGCCACCATCTGCAAGGAAGTTCAAAGTTGGATGAGGAGAACAGATGAGGACCATGGAAGGAAAGAAAAAAAAAATTTCTCTTATGAATAATACTGCACACTTTCTACATAAATGAAAGAAGTAGGTTTTCATCATACCAGGAAAACAAAATTGTGGCAAGCTGCTTATAACTTCCTGTGTCAGTGGTAATTCAGCTGTCTTGACCCTGACTGATCCCCTTCGTGCTCGCCTTCCAGGATTTCCACCTTTAGCGGGGCTACACAGAATACCCAAATTTGAATAATAAGGCTCACCTGATAGAGAAATGACAGACACATAGTTTGAGCATGACAGATTGTGATTCATTTCTCCCAGATGTCAACAAGACAAATGAGGTTCTTCTACAAGATATTTGGAAGAATAAATAAATTTTACACTGAATACAATTTTGACCACTGATACATGTAGTTGGTGTAGAGCTTTTGTCAAAACTTATTATCCGTTGACCGAAAAATGGTAATCAGTGTTCTCTATACAATTTAGGGACAATGAAACAACCTAGCCTGTGCCAGTCTTGGATGGTTCAACAATATACCCTTCCCTAATACTGTTGATGCAAGATGCTCCTCAGCTCAAACCATGAACCCATACAGCACATAGGAAGACCACTCTCGTATCAAACACGTTACTGTTGGTGTCTTTCTTTAATTAAAGTAAAGCTGGCCATGGTCATTTTGTGAAAAAGTTTCAGTGTGAAATAGTTGGGATACTGACACATCTTGAAGAAACTCCGCCAACCTTCCCCCACTTTGAACATCCAATATTATAAATTATTAGTATAATTTCAGAGCTGAGCAAAGAGTTTCCAGCAATCTGATTGGTCGAGCGGTTCCTTATATGACGCTATATAACCGCTCCACGAGGTTTATATAAAATGTTAAAATAAAATGTTAATAAATGTTACTAAAATGTTATGATTTTAGAAATTTCTCTGTTGTTCAGCTCTGAAATTATACTAAAACAATTATTTGCCTCAGGTTCCATGAATATTGTTGAATAATGATAATCCCCTCGACTTCGTCTCAGGGATTATTTGACGATATTCACCTCCCCTTCGACGAATAATTGTTAAATGTAAAGTGCAAGCAAAAAGTAGACAATGGACTGCTAGCTTACTGTCAAACTCGACTGCTGTGCAACAAAACGAAGCCACTTCTCCTGACAAGGCAGCCAGTACATGGGTTTCAAACAGAGTTTGAGAAAGAGGAGACTCTTGTTTACTGCTTTTTGAGGCTTTCTTGCTCTGTTGAAAACAGAACAACATCACTCCTCGTTTGGAGATTACATGTAAGTAGTACTAATACACGTGCACAGATATCCTGAAAATACTTTGTCTTTTTCCTCTTAGCATTGGGGGTTTCAGGGAGAGAAAATTCATTTGCAGAAAAACACTTTTCTGCTATGAAACAATTTCAAGCTTATTTTTTTGCTTTTGTTTTATTCCTTCTTTTTTTGTTTGCTCATCAATCTCTGAGCTGTTCTTTCCTTTCAACTCCTTTTCTTTTAAAAAAATTGTTAATCCATCTCTCTTGTTTTTACTCAGTTGTGTCAAACTACCTCAGCAGATCTGGCTAGAACAAGGCCAGTATCCTGATCCATGCCCACTACCACACATATTTCAATCAGACTGTTTGGTAACTTGCTGAAATGAGTATCCATTGCAAAGCTCTTTCCTTTCAAAAAAACAGAATAAATAAATCACTATGAACAGTGCCATTTTAAAAAAAAGTGTTATCAGGACTCTTCAACTGGAAGCACCAAAAACACTCATCCCAAAACAGTTTCAAAACACTTATTGACACTCCAAAAGTGACTAACAACAAACTTTTCATTTCACTAATCACAACTGAACACACCATGAAGGTAGCAAGAATAAAGGTAATGATCACTAACAAAAAATTCACCTTTCATTACCATGGGAAATATACAGAGGACAGTATTGAGAATATCCATGCTGATGCTGGACTTAAAATCAATGGTTAAACAAAGAACCAGTTTGAGCTAAAATATCATGAATTCTTATTCTTGGCTGTTCTATGATAGCAAATTGTATGAATCATGTTCTTGACTTGTGTGTAAAATAAAGGGTGTTTTAATTTTTTTTTTTTTAGATTTTCATAGATGAATTGCAATCTAAGCCATTAAAATAGAAATCTGAGAAACACAGGTCTTGAAGATTGCAACAGTCCCTCTAGAACTAATTATTCCTGTCTCTTATTCAAAAGCAAGTTTAATAGACGTTAAATACTGACAGTTGTAAAAAAAATTATCCAAAGGCAGGTGATCAAACAAAAAACACGCAGTTGTAGAATAAAAGGGACTTCCAGGAGCCAATTATCTATAGGTAAGTGGGTATAGATGATGGTAAAATGACAAACAGCATATCTTTTTAATCAGAGGGAAAGCAAGCTTTGTAAGCCAAATAAGTTACACTAAAAAGCCCTTCCACTCTCATGAGTAACCCTGAATTAGAATTTCTCTTTACAGTATCAAATTGGTTACAATATCAAGTAGACAAGTGGTGCCGAGAAAAAAATATTGATTAAGAGAAATTTATTAGTTGATCCAGTGCTAAATTCTCTGAACTAACACCATGAGAATTTTATGGCATACAATAAGAAGAATTACTTTTGAGATCTTGGGAGAGAAAAGGTTAGTAGTCATTTATTAAAAATAAATGCCGACTGTGCTTTTTTATTCAATACCAAAATTGGCATATTTTCATGTCTAAATTAGAACCATAGTAAACTGCAACAACTTTCTCAATTTGATATAATAAGAATTTCAAGTTATATCTTATATCAAATTTTAATGAAAAGGTCGACTTATATTAGTGAAAGGACTCAGGTTATGAATGAAACAGAGAATTCCAGAATGTGTTGATCAATAAATATGTCCTCATGCAACCTGATGCTGGATGGGCCATTAGGCACAGATAATTTCTGTTTACATTATGAATTGAATTCAAGCACAAACCATTAGCTCGACCTTTGCACTCTTTTTGTAAATAACGTGATGCTCGACTCATTAGTGAATAATGTTAATTATTCCACTTTAAGTATTTCATGTTCCTAGTCCAATTTTTTCGTTTTTGTTTCAGAAAATAGAGAGAAACGTTTCCCACATAGCTAAATTTGAACCTTACATACATTCAGAACACCTTTGTGAGAGTTTTGTCTTGCGCAGTCAAACATCTAAGAAACTCGCTGGAACGTTCGTCAAACTTTAATTAACATCCACCAATATTTAGGAGTACCAAGAAAGATTCCCACTGCAGATTTGAGCAAAATCTGTGTTAATCGAAAAAAAGCTACTGTATACAATTTGGAACTAATTCCTTGTCCTCCAGCTCAAGATCGTGTGACCGGAAGGCAAGTAGGAAATGCATGTATACGACTTTGCAATGTTGGCCCGGAACGGTACTGTCACACAATGATAGAACGCGATACAAAACATGTGGCAACCCCCTGCAGCAATACAACTGAGACATATTCTAGAGACTTATCCTTAAATTTGCAGGAAAGTTGTGCGACGAACCGTGAATGGGAGCTTCACATGATGTATGATGTACAGAAGCTAAGACCTGACCCACCATGTGTGTTCCTTACCTTTGGTAACTGAAATATGCTGTTTTTACTTACCTTTATCGAGATAAACGTTGACTATTTCGCAGTTCTTTGCTATGGAGTTTGCATCTTTCTTATGCAAATATTGGGAGGCAACTAAAACACTTAAGTAATGAACAGCTCCTTAAAATACTGACCCATTGACACAATCGATTTCTCAGAACGGAAGTCGCCATTATGGGTGTGAACATTGTGTGTGTCATGTAACACCACCTGGTTTATCACCAGCGCGTGAGGTAAATTTCCGCGAGTGTAATATCCCTGGAGCTGAATCTTCTGAGGAAATCGAAGAGATGAAATAAAATAGCTTAATTAACAGGCCACTAAATTTTGGTATCTTAACGGAGTATAAGTTTCTACCTGAGATCGCGTGAGTCATGGGATTGTCTCTCAACCCGAGAGCGGAAGTAACTGTTGCATGACATGGGCGAATGCCGTTCCGCATAATATCACCAAGAACTTTAAAAAAAGTCCGATTGACAAAAAGTTATTTTGATAAAGGATAATGTCCAAGATTCCGAAGGTTAAGAGCTAGAAAGAAAAAGAGACGAAATATCAATCCCAGACCCTCCCTGTTTCGGATAGTGTGTGATCATTTAAAGAAGCTAATCTGAGTGACATGCAAGCCTTCCAACGAAAGAAGGAGTGGAGCCAAGCGAAAACGGGAGGAAGGCCTTTCTTCCTTTTGTATTTCTCTCAACCTCTTTCCCCCATGGAAAGCCAGATACTCAGACTAATTATAACCAACAGTGAGATCTTAAGCCCCAAAAAATCTCAAAGTGACTTCAAAAGAATTCACTACATTCCTCATCTCTTCCGCGAAAAATCGGAAATGCGACTTATAACTGAACAAACATTGTGACCTCAAGTCATACATGATGTGATCATTTTATGGATTTCACAAACAGCGTGACTGACCAAAAAAGGAGAGTGTCAGCCAGCATAACTGTCGACTACAAAATGGGGGAAAAATTAACCGTTTCATGATATGTAAGATTTTAATTGTCAAACGTCGTTGAAGCCAGCCGATATCACCCAAAATCTAGAGGTCTCTAAGATATTCCATAGTAAGCATTGAATTGAAGTCAAGGTATGCCGATCCATTTAAATATTCAGAAATAAATTAATTAATGTCTTGAGGCTCTTTCCATGATTCGCATTTGTGGCTGGAAAAAAATACTGCTCGCCAAATAGAATGAAAACACCCTTAAATTACTTCTTTCAGTGGTCGTTGCCATTTTATCATTATTCGCTGAAATAAAAAGTAGTGACGAGTTTTTTAATACTCTTATTATACCAAAGCGCTTCGCATGAACAACACAAGTTTCTCTAGGCGGAGGGTTCGCAGTTCCCACAACAACAGTGGCAGCCTAGACTGCTTTACTGCCACTTCCGGAGTCGTCACGCCAGGCGAATAACTCCCCGAGAAAAGGCTGCTCACATTCGCACTGCACTCCAGGATTTCGACCAATCAGCATTTACTTACCATATTCAGAAAAGTGTCCGCGCCAAAACATGCTAACCAATCACAGGGCTCGACTTATCTACTCAAAGCAGTATATCTTATTGTCAGTTGACAAGGGAAAGCTTCTAGCACGAGTCCGTATGGATGACTTCGAATGGAAGACACACCAGTAGAACCAATAGGAAATCTTGCCGGAGTACAACGTACCTGTTGGCTGATCGCGGTAGAAAGACTAGAATTGGCTGTAGCATTAGAAGTACAATTGGTATTGATCGGATCGAATTGTAAACGTTTCGAGGATTTCCCACGGCACGAAGCTTGGATTGCTCCACCGTCGCTCTCAACGTTCAATCAGGCCGCGTAGCGTGGTCATTTTTTCACGTACGCACAGGTACATGTGATCTAGAAACCTAAGTAAACTGAGCGAAAAATGCTGCGTTCTTTACTTTTTGTTCGAAATAGTTGTGTGAATACAAGCAAAGAACAAAGCGTCTTGCCCTTATTTTGAGCAAACTTGGCGCAAACACAACAATGTTTTCAAAGTTTTCTAGTCACTTCAAGTACGCACGTGCGTGCGTATAGGACGCTACGCGCCTGTCAATAAGCGCTTCGTTCTGGGAAGTTCGCGATCCTTGAAGATTCCCTTCAATTCATCTTTGAGCTCTTCAAGATGATCAGAGTGTTGGAAAAAAAAACAAACTGCTCGCCAAATAGTATGAAAACACCCTTTGCTCTACAGTTCCTCTTCCTTCTGATCAACTGCTCTACTTTGTCGCCTGTAAGTTTAAACTTGGCTGTGGGTATCTCAGGGACAGCTTCCTTCATAGCCTCTCTTATATCCTCAATCCATCCCATTCCAGCGTTTTCACTCTCAGTTCCTTCCCATAATGCTATCCAAAATTCACTCGCTTCTTCAATATTTTCAAACTTCCTCCTATCGTCCTGTTGCCCTTGCAACAGACTTCGATCATACCTTGGCTAATTATTATTATTAGTAGTATTATTGCTGTTGTTGTTTTTGTTGTTATTCGCCCAACAAAAAAGCAGTGGCAAACTATTGAACATTTCGACAACTCCAAAGCGCTTCGCTTCGCCTGCCCAACACAAGCTTCTCCTGAGAGTTTACATTTCCGTTTTAAGGTCAAGTCGCCTGTAGTCATCTCACCCGAAAAGCGCACTGAGACCCTTTTCCTTTGGACAGCGGTATGCTGTATACAAGAAAATGTTTTTAAAACATAACTTTTGGCAACATGTCGGTTGCTTTTGTTACGTTTACCTTTTTTAATTGTTTTCTATAATTTGGGAAATTCCCAACTATAATGGTTTTGCTGTGCACAAGTAAAACCCGAATAGGATGCAAACGCAATTAGCAAATACCAGAGACGCACTTGAAGCGAAGCCTTGAATGCACCCTAGCTAGCGCGGGATTATTCCAAGTGTTTTTTGTTACGATTTTTAACCTTTGGTCCGCCTTTATGCCTTTATAACTCTATAAAACATTTCGAGCCTTGGCGAAGCAGCAGCCTATTCTTTACAACAGCGAGAAAGAGCCAAAATGTAGATCGCTACGCATTATTTTTTGTCTATTGTTTCTTGTGCAGTAGTGTTAATTGTAGTAAAGTTTTGCGTGCGCTTTCTTTCTGTCATTACGTTACGTAGCATATATTTAAACCGTATTGTTCATCGTTGATGCAGTTTTTTCAGTGCAGTTTGTATTTTCGTTCTTTTCGCTTTGTGCAGCTTATTCGCCACTAGGCAGTATCTACAACATCGCAACAAATGTAAGTTTGTATTATGCAGTTTTCGTCGTCGTTTTCTTTGTAGCTTTCCTTCGGTATTTAGTGTAGTTTATATTGTAATAGGGTTTCGTTTGCTGTTTTATTTGCAGTTTGAACCGTGTTGATTCGAGTCGTGTCGTCTCGCCGTGTTGAAATTGTGGTTGTTAGAGTTAATCGCCCGTGGCAGTAATACAAAATTTGTCGGAAGTAAAATCGGAGGCATGCGCAGTCGATTGCTTGTGATGACATCACGTAAAATGTTCGTGGAAATATTGATCGATTTCGTGCAATACCTGTGTACAGCCGTCCCACTCTGCTAGAAATCAAGGACACGATAGACGAGATCAGTTTTTAATATAGATGTCTTTAATTGCTTGTGGAAGTATTCATAAAGGTCATGAACGGTTTGGTGATGACTATCGAGGAAGACAAGATATTTTTATGTGTTAGGCTGCTCTATCATGTGTGCAATTATTGCCGATTCGCGAATGGAGGTGCCAAGATATCGATCAAGTCCTACTTCATGGAGATCATTTTTTTTCTCAGTGCATTCAGCAGCAGAGAAGTGTTAGGCAAAAGAATATAATAATTATTATAATTAATAATAATAATAATAATAATAATAATAATAGATATAGATCAAGTCCTACTTCATGGAGATCATTTTTTTTCTCAGTGCATTCAGCAGCAGAGAAGTGTTAGGCAAAAATGCTTCCATTAGGAGTAAACGTTCTTTTCTTAACTCAAGAAAAACATTTTGGGGCTTTGTTGTTGTTTCACAAAAGCCCTTTAAAACTAACCTAGTTCGAAAAATCATCTGCTTGGCTCTTATAGAGATCATATCCATGTAAAATATAAAGGGAAGTACTACACCCACACCTCTCCCCCTCTGGAGTTCGTGTAGCCGAAGTGGTGAACGGCTACTCGCCCAGTAAACATTTTCTCAAGAAAGCAAAACAGAACAAACAAACCGCAATAAAAACCAATAGTTAAGCCCCCAATATTCTTTATTTGTTTTTATTAAATCGAAATGCATAACCCTAATAACAAAACATGTTCCTACACAGCCGTTTTACGCTCTCCTATGGAGTTACTTTAAAAAAAAAAAAAAAAAAACTCTATGTTAGTGTATAGATGGGTGTAGTTTGGTGTAGTGTAATCTGATCAGCGCAGTTTGGTGTATCTCTAAGCAATCTGATTGGTGCATCTTTTTTTGGTGTATCTCAAAGTAATGCGATTAGCGCAATTTTTTGGTGTATCACAAACCAATCAGATTGTAGTATTTTTTGATGTCGCACCAATCAGAGCGTTCTTGCTAATTTGTGGTTTGACAGATCTTCAAATTTCAGTGAATCAACGCGACTCGGCGTGAGTAGTTCGCGAATTAAGGAAACGTATTAGTCGTGTTGGGAAAGCGGCGGAGTTGAGATAAATGTACCACTATGGTTATTCTTCGTTCTAAAGGAGACTTAGTGGAAACATGAGAAAAATGTTGAATCAAATATTGCTTGAGATGTTGATGGCAGCAACTTCAGGACGGTATTTTTGTTGCGCGCGCCGTTGTCAACTGACGTTCCCGTCCTCTTGCTAAACCTCTCTATTATTCCTTCTTATAAGAGTATTGAAAAATTCGTCACTACGTTTTATTTCTGCGAATAATGATAAAATGGCAACGACGCTCGCAGCAAAAATACCGGTAAGAAACTGGGTCGAGAACGTCGCCCCGTTGTGTTTCAGACGTGATTTAGCAGTCGTTGCCTCGAGGCGTCATCGCAATATCTGTTCTTCAATAGCCTAAACTCGGCTTTTCAAAGATCACCAACACAAATTTTCGCTTTCTCAAACAACTTTAAGGACAACAAAACTATTCTCTTTGAGAGAGATACAACAAGCGCAAACGGAGGATAATTATAGTTACGGAAAGTTAGATGTTTTGTTCTGTTCAGACTACGAAAATGTTTTGTTCCGACTACTAAAACGTTTTGTTCAGACTACTAAAATAACTTCAAGTGAAAAGCACATGTAATTTTATATACCATAATAGTGACGCAACAAAAAATGTCCTCAGTAGGGTGGTCCCGTCATAAGTCCAGTCTCACTGGGGGGCGTGAGATCCTCCCACTGCGGGTCCGGGCCCGAACATGTTTATAATATACGAACCACATGGGCGATTAAACTCTATAATTGATCCATTCCAGGTAAGACTCGTGTCTGTTGATTCCTGTATCGAATTTTAGAGCCCATTAGATATTTTTTTTGCGATTTGTGTTGCTGTCTTTTCGTCTCGTGCCATTGGATTTTAGCACAGCTCCTCTTTCTTCGCAATTTTACAAAGTATAATTTGGAAATCATCATCGTTTTTACCCTTGTTCACTGAATATTTCTATTCATTCATGACGGTACATCTCTTTTGAACATTGAATACTTAGAGGTGCAAAGCATTTTGAAAGAGGTTATGGCGAAACCATGAAGAAACCAAGCGACCCAACGACAAAGTTGTTTATGATGAGTTCTTGTTTAACGCTGAAAGAATTAATGCAAGTCACCCATGAAACCGTTAGGCTTAGCATAAGACTTGGTTTCGGTTTTTTGTTTGTTTTGTTTTGTTTCTTTTCGACGAAGTTGTTCAAGACTGAATTAAATTATTTGATTTAGAAAGTCGTGTCGAAATAAAATTGATTGTAATTTTCTTTTGTTGCGTGAGCAGGACTTTCTTGTTTTCATCGGCGCTGATTAAGAAACTTTAAGACATAAAAAAGTGCAAACCCGAGAAAATTCTCAAATTGGTTATCTCTGATTTCAATCCACAAAGCATTCATTCATGATCGGTAAAAACGACTACGACAACAAATAAATAAAATAATCTTACGGTATGTAAGCTTCGTGATAGTTCATTTGATTGACTGCTCCAAACTTCAACATGCAGCATGATTGATGAATCGATTTACGATACAATTCAACGGCATCCTTAGAGTTTTCACATAGGCTTAAAGAAAGGTATTAAAGAAAAGCCCTTTTATTGTCTAATGCCTTGCTCATTCAAAAGCAAACTGAGTCCTGAAAGCTTGGATCGCTTGCCAACGATTGTGTTCCAATTTCCTTTCGGGAATCCAGCATATTGAAGCGGCAAGTTTTCAAAATACACCAAATAACACATAGAAAGGGACCCAATTATCCTGAATATGAGTTTTGAAATACTTCCAAACAGTATTATCTCGTTTGGATCGATTTACAAGTGCACAATTGACGGAAATCTCAGACGTTCTGATCGCGACGGGAAAACCAGCGAAGTGACGTCCTGAACTTGTTTGGGAGAACGGCAACGCTAACACCGGAAGTCGAATGGTGTCATGTCCAGACTATTCCGCGCGCTCTCCCGTTCTGAAATGACGTTCCCGTCCTCTTGCTAAATCTCTCTATTAACAAGAACTTTAAACAAAGTCCGATTGACAAAAAGTTATTTTGATAAAGGATAATGTCCAAGATTCCGAAGGTTAAGAGCCAGAAAGAAAAAAGTACAAAATATTTATCTCAGACCCTCCCAGTTTTCGGATAGTGTGTGGTCGTTTATAGAAGCTAGTCTGAGTAACATGCAGGCCTTCCAACGGAAGGGGGAGTGCAGCCAAGCGAAAGCGGAAGGAAGGCCTTTCTTCCTTTTGTATTTCTCTCAACGTCGATCTCCCTTAGAAAGCCTGATACTCAGGGTAACTGAATAACCAACAATGAGATTTTGAGCTCCAAAAAATTGCAAAACGATTCAAACAGTTCATCACATTCCTCATCTCTTCCGCGAAAAATCGGAAATGCGACTTAGATCGGAACAAACATTGTAACTTCAGGTCTAATATGCAGGTCTCATATGCAGCCTACATCATCCATAAATTTTTCCCCTATTTTGTAGTTGACATATGACAGTTGAGCTGGCTGACATCCTCCTTTGTATGTCAGTCACGCTGATTGGAAGCATGCTGTATTCAGGTGATCGATTTGAAAATTCAAATAAAAATAAATTTAATTAATTAATTTAAAGGCTTTTTCATTCGCATTGGTGGCTGAAGAAAAAAAAGTGATCTCTTACTGAATGCATTTCGTCACTACTCGCCAAACAGTATAAAAGCAAACTTAAACTACTTCTTTCAGTGGTCGTTGCCATTATATCATTATTCGCTGAAATGAAAAGCAGTCGTGATTTTTTTCTAATATTTTGACTATACCAAAGCGTTTCGCCTGAACAACACAAGTTTCTCTGGGCGGAGGGTTAGCATTTCCCACAACACTTCCTTTTGACAGTGGTAGGCCTTGCGAATTTAAAAAGTATTTTTATACCATAATTTTCCGCGAAATGTCGGTTGCTTTTGTTAAGATTTTATAGCAGGATATAAAATATCTGTGTCGCAGTGATTTCTTGACACCGCTAGTTTTTAAACACATTTATTTACATCGCACTAGACAGTACGTTCGCCATCTTTTCTTCTCCCCACAACGCTTTCTCATGCTCCCTTAACCGGTCTAAACAGGTTTTTATGACGTCACGGTTCGCGTCACGCAATTGTCACGTCTTTCGTTCCGACAACTGAGGCGCAAGCGAAACCTTAAAATAAACCCTGACGAGCGCTATACCCTGACTAGTGTTGCATCCTGTCTGACGTTACAACCTGACTGGCGCTACAGTTCGGTCAGCCTTTTACGACCCAGTAATTCATCAATGTATAATTTGCTGGTCATGTATGCTAACACCCGATACTTTTCCTTTATTTCGTTTGGCTCTCGCAGAGATCATATCCGTGCAAACTACAGTGGGAAGTGACACACCCATCTCTGTCCCCCTCTGGAGAGCGGATACCTGAATTGTTTAACAGCTTCGTGCCCCATTATGATTTCTCAAAGATAGGGAAAAAAAAAGATAAATACAAAACGCAAGAAAAATCAACATTTAGCATCTAATGTTCTTCAACTGTTTATTATCAATAGACAGGATATGCTATTTGTATATACTGGTGAAAGCGTGTGTCTGAACATTTCTATACTACTCGTACTGTTGTCTAGACTTACACAATGACACGGGATCCGACAAAATTCACGTCTTCATTTGATTCTGCTACAACTAATAAAGAGAAACAGCAAGAGCGCGAGTATCTTTAGAGCATTTGGGCACTCTCTGAGTTAGCCTTATCTACTGGTCACTGTAAATGTATAACAAATGAAGCGTTGTAAGGTGAACAACCGATCCGCTCGATTAATTATTAATTGACATTTAAACAAAACAAAGCAAAAAATAACAAAAACAAAAAAGAATAGAAAGGGTGAAATCCAGTCTTGGAAGTTATCAATTTCGTCCTCCATCAAAGGCAACAAAAAGTTAACAGATTTAAGATCTTGAGGTTTTCGAAACAACATTTCAGTAAAAGTTGATGAAACACATTTTCTTCTCGAGAACGTTTGACCATAAATTTCACTCAGTGATTGTCGCTTCTTGAGAAAGCGTTTATTGTATCAAGCGATAGTGGGCAAACACCAAACAATGGCCGAAACTTTCTGACGTTCTCGATTATGAACACCTTGTCTTCTTCGGAACAGTTTACATCCTCCAACACGAGTTGCAATATCTTCGGGAAACGCTCAATATGGTTCACAATGGAGGTAATCCCATGGCCTAGCCGATTCTGCGATAAATCCAGTTTGTGTAATTCTGGAAAGTTCACGTTTCTCAAGAGATTACAGACATCTCTATTATCAATACCTAGTTTGACGAGACGAAGTTCTTCAAGTCGGGGGAAAAACTGGAAGCTATTTCGGAGAAATTTGAGACCATCCTTGCGGACATGAAAACAGCTGAGTTCAAGTTCTCTTAAAGGTATTTCTCGCGAAAATCTCCCGAATAAAGCTTGCATCCCTGCCAATCCCAATTCGTTCATCTTTCCCATGATTACAAGAACTTCCAGAGCTGACATCCTACAAACAGAGTTACCAAGAACAATGGCGGTATCTTCGATCAAATCCACCTTTTTCAACTGAAGTGATTTGACCGTGGGGTGCGTGATAATGGCGACCAATCGGTTAACAAGGGCCTTGGTGCAATCTTTTAGGTTGAGGTGTAGAACCGAGAGGTTGTTGAAATTTGGTAGTAAGTTTGAGAGTCTGGTTACTCCGGCTGACGTACAGGGATGCCACAGGTCACCTGACAATTGAATTGAACAATCCTTCAAGGTCTTGGCTGGCTCTAGAAAATCACAAAAATCACCACCTTTTCCAAGACGTAGTTTTACAGAATTAAAATACTTTGATTTCCCAACAATGACACCGAATGCTCTAAGTATCTCTCTGCTTGAAGTAGAGACACATTCTAAGGATTGAAGGTGGTTGAGCAAATACTCGTCAGACGAAGGGTTCTGCGCGTTAAGAAGTGATATGGCTTCACTTGGTCCTTGAAAGGGAAATTCAAGCGGCACTAAATGCTGAAGGCCAAGACCTTTTTGGAGTTCGTGGTCTTGATTGATGTGTTTAACATCCTCGGCTATGATAAATTCGAGAAAACGGTGGCCTTCAGTTGCATATCCAGTGAACATAAGTTCATGAAGCACACAAGCCACAAAAAGGTCAGTTATATAACACGCGATACTTCCATTATTTGAAAAAAGAACAGCACTAAAGTTGCACATGCAGCGAAAGCCACAGTTCAAGAACTTCCTGTAAAAGTCCCCCAGTTTGAGGGCCTGAGAACTTTCTGTTACCTTTACTGCCACGTCGAAACTATCAAAGAACTTCCTCAAATTCTCTTCCAGGGAGAACGGAAGGTCATCTTTAACCTTCTTGACCATTACAGTTACATTATCCATTTGGAGAATATTATCGCTGCACTCCAAAAGGTTCTTCACAAGTCTTTGGGAAAGTATCATCACTCCATCTGTACTTGAAAGGCAATGTCTTAGAAGCCCTTCTTTCAATTGCGCTTCATCAAATAACGCAAACACCAAGTCGTGAAATCTTAATTGACGATAAGTAAGATCATAGCATGTCTTCTCACTTTTTCCCGGCAAAACAACTGTCTGCTTAAACTGAAGGTTTCGGTCGTCCCGGTTGACATCTGTTAGGTGCCCTAAAACCAACTCGGCTCCGGCTCCATCACGAGACAATCCACTGATAAAAAGAAAGACATTCTCAAGACGAAGACAACTCTCGCTGTCCCTTGTTTTCTCTCGCAAGCGTCCAAGGTTACGTTCAGGGACCAGTTTGTGCACAACAAACCAGGCGGCTAAAAATTCTTGAATTGTTTTGTGAATGAAGGATACTCTTTCGGAAGGCCGAATGTTCTCAGTATCCTCGGTGATTTGCAGGAAGCCTCTAATTACAGCATCGCAACCCTTTATTTGCCTCAATTTACTATACTCGAAGAGAAGATCATCAGACAACAGAGCTTCCAAAGCTACCTCTCCAAGATCAGCAAGGATGTCCTTACTATCCTCAAAAGTTCTGGGCTGGTCAGAAGCACCCTTTCCATAATCGTAGTCCAAAATGCACTGGACAATTTCCAAGAATACCATCGTCCTATTCTTAGTAGTAAACTTTTCCCTCATCTTCTTCCACAACATGGTGAAAAACAGACATAAAATGGGAACCTTGGCGGTATCAATCAACCTTTCCTTCTCCAGGTGGTGCATCAGGGCCTTTCCTTCAAACTCACCAAGTTGTTTTACGACGAACTCTTCAATGTCTTTTCTACTGAAACCAGTAACTTCAGCGTACATATCGGCAAATTCCCTGAGGTCATCACCCTGAGAGGATCGAGACGTCACCAAAACGCTGCAGCCCCGCAGCTTGTCTCCCCGGAAGATGTCAAAAACTTCGGAATTCTTTCCTTCACCATATTCATCATAGCCATCAAAGACGAAAAGGACCTGTTCCTGATTCTCGTTGATGTAATGAAGCAACTCATCTGTGAGATATTTATCTTCGTCTGAGAGAAGATCAGAGAGACTGATTACTTCTTTTAACGTCTTACAATGGGACACTTCCCGGAGCTTGAGAAGAAGAACAAGTTTGAATTTCTCTAAAATACTTCTATCTTCACAATCACTTGTTTCTTCGCATTCGACCCAATCTAAACAGAGCTTTGTAAGAAAAGTGGACTTTCCAATTCCGGCCTGACCAACTACAAGCATCCTCTTTGGCACCAGACCGTTCATCATTTTCTTAAATAGCTCCGTGTACTCCACAGAAACAGTTCGACTTTCTTTAACCATAGACAGTCGAGTGTATACCTGGCGAATGTTTGCTTTGCTTTTGGCAGACCACACAGATGTCTGTACTGTTGACGACCTTTTGTAACGATCTTTGAGTTTTATATTAAACTGGTCCAGATTAAAGGGTCTTCTAGGAGGCGATGCTAAAAGATAAAATTACTAATGAGCTGTCAAGAATCAAAGCTGTTCAATACTGAAGCAAAAATGTTATGGATATGCTAACAGCATAATTAGAAGTGCCCCCATGATGACAAACTGTTTTTGACCGATTTTGCTATTGGCAAAGTGTACACTTAGACACAAAAACCGGGGATTTTTATGGGGATTTTCTGGGTGTCGCTTTCTAAGAAATCCAACAAATGGAAAAAAATTAACTTGTTTCCTTGCTCAGTGATTGCTGTTCCTTATAAGTAACTGTAGTCCAACCTTGGTGTTTCCATTTCCATACAATTTCATTTCCCACAAGAGCTTTGTTTAGCGCTCTCATAAGAGTGCAAACTACTTATAAGCTGTTTAGGAGGGTGGGTGGACTAAGATTTCACTTATAAAACAATGTGAATTTTTAGGAGATTTATAGAAATTGATAGCAATATTTGAACGTTTTTTTGGGGACAGGGAGAGTGGTTGGAAAAAAAAAAGATTTGGAAACTACGGTTAGACATTTTAAAGGACTTTAATATATACGCCTGGCGTCATGCGACTTGTACCAGGTCTTTCTAACTTGAGTATGATTTTTCTCAGCTATAATTTTCTCGAAAACCTGGTCTTGACTGAGCATGTGATTTCTTGGTTAGGAGGGTGGGGTGGACTGAGACTTCACTATTAAAAAGATTTTAAATGTTTGGAAACTTTTAACCGCCTCCCGGTTAGCTCAATGGTTAGAGCGCTGAATTGATGTGCGGGAGGTCGAGGGTTCGAGCCCCGGCCGGACCAACACTCAAGGTCTTAAAATAATTGAGAAGAATATGCTGCCTTTCTATAACATCAAGAAATGGTTTAAATATTCTAGTCTTCTCGGATAGGGACGAATAAATGGAGGTCCTGTCTCCTGCAGGGTTAGGGGTAGGAGTTGTTAATTTCCCACGCACGAGATTATTGTGTGATGGATGTCCTCCCCTGGGGTGGATGGATGGGTTGTTGTCATGCGTTTCATACATGAGCCTCTGGCTCGGGCAATATGGGTAACCACGCCCCACGTAAAGACATTAAACTTTGATTACTGATTACTGATTTTAGAAATGTAAGCAATATTTAAAGGTCTTTTGAGGGGGCTAGGAGAGGGGTGGGGAAAAAGAAGGTTTGGAAATTCCGGTTAACCATTTTACCGTATAAGCACTGCGCCAGGGAATTTTACTAAGTCTTTCTAACGTGAGTACGATTTTTCTAAACCACAAATTTCTGGAATACCTGGTCTTAACTGAGCATTCAGGTTCTCTAACATCTCTTTCGCACGATTATGGTTCTCCGCAAGTTTGGAGAGACGTGCATCCATTTCATTAATCCTCTGCCCGTGGTTTTCCACTGTCTCATCTAATGCCAGCTGCTGGTCCTGGATGGCTTCTAACTCTTTAACAAAGTGTGCCAGAGTTTGTTTTACCAGTGACCATAGTTGATGGTCAACGTCATGTCCCATAACCATTTGACAGCCTTCAAGCAAAATAACAGAATATCATTTCTAGAGATATGATATATTCCATATATTCAAAACAAAATTACAACTTGGTAAAGAACTTATGGGCAATTTAATTTTGGTTGTAAATAACCAACTTAACTGGAAGCAAGAAATTTATGTTAGGCTTCATCTCAGATATACTTGTATGTGTAATTGCAAAACAATTTCACCTCTTGTTTGCCACTTGAGTAGCTGGTCTAGTGTCTCTTTTGAACCCCTGCCAACACTCTTCAATAAATTCTCCAGATTGGTAAAGCAGTCATTGAAGAGAGCTTCAGTCCAGTCATTAAGATTTGGATGAGCCCACTTGTTTCTGACATCATCTCTTACTGCATCTGCTGCCGTCTGAATAAGGAGCGTCGGGTCTGGTGATTGAAAGATGGGAGCTGGTTTGCTATATCCAAGCAGACGGAGAATGGCACTCAAGTCAAGAGATTCATCAAATGCTGAGAATGTTGCAAGGTAATCAGGTAGATACAATTTTGCAAGGTCCAGTTCAGATGAAACACTGAAGTTGTATTTATTCTTGTCTTTTCCATGAGTTTGGCGGTTGTTGTTGACATTCTCAAACTTCAAGTTTTTGAGGCTGGGATTGCTCTTATAGTCTGCAAAAGTAAGTACATTCAACTTACAAGGACATAACATTGCGTCAAGGTGGCTGTAATGTAACTTAATTCCTTGCTCAACAACATCTCGCAGCACTGGAGCAATTACTTTGACCATCACGATTCCAACCACCAACCAACGTTTCTCCTCATCAGTTTTCATTTCCATTTTTTGTAAAAAATCCTAAATGAAAAAAAAAAAAAAAAAAAAGTCAACAAGCAGAAAAAACAAGATTAAAGTATTGTCAGAAAACTAATATTCACTCGAAAGGGTGTTGCAAAAATTAATTTTATTTGCTGTAAATGGCACTTCCTATGATTTCTGCTTTTTGTTGATGCAAGGGGTGAAGGTCTTACTTAAACAGCCAGCAGTTCTAATATCTGAATGAAAACCAAAATACTACTAACTTAAGTTTTCGATTAGCAATTAAGGATAAAATCTAGCGATATTAATTAATTAACGTTTCGACAGCTCCATGCCATCATTCTCAAATTCAATTAAATACATTTCATGAGTTCATTAGTGTACATAATCGCACGGGGCCGAGTAAAATTAAGAATTAATATCACGCGTGTTTTCAGAAGTTGCTGAAACTTCCCGAGTCGCTAAGCGACCCGGGCGATTTCAGCAACTTCTGAAAACACAAATGATATTAATCCTTAATTTTACGAGGACCCATTGCGATTACTTGTTAATGAAAATGAGGGGAAAATTACTGAATTTCTGAATGCGCTCTTCAGTAATCAGTCATAGGAAGCCATTTAAAGTTGACAGAGAATCAATGGCCAAAAACGCACGAATGAGCTGAATGAAATTTTATTTTTGCACAAAGATAAAAGTTTTGCTTTGATGGAGCAAGATTGATTGTTAAGTGTTGGTTTTCTGTCTTTGATGAAGAGCATTTCATACATTAAACAATCCGATTTCCGAAGGCATTTCTTGAGGATTGTAATTGGTCACGAAGATCTTTGTTCCTTAGATTGTGTACGTCCCGTAGGTGTTTACCAATGACAGAATGCTTGTGCTCATTAATGCGCTGAAATAGGTGTCGGCACGTATAGCGGACATTATCTGCGTCGCACAGATCACATTTGTATTCATAAACAACGCAATGTTTGTTAACAAGAAGTGGTTTGGGTTCATTCACTTTGATCTCATCAGCAATTTTCTTGCTCGTAAACACTTGGCACAAATCGCTCATGTTAATTTTCTTCGCGAGATCGGAGAGCTGTCGTCGTACTAAGTCGGTTAACCGTTGATCTTTAAATGGTATAATAATCCTAACGGGCTTATCAACATCAGAGAGTTTAACCTGAACAAAAATTATGGACTTAACAAAACACATGGACAAAAAAGCAAGAGTTTTGGTCATTAACTTTTAATATGTGGTGGCTCCTAAAGGAGTCATTTGTTTTCTGTCGTGAACTGCACGTTCGAGGATGTCAGCTTATGGCTCATCTTCGCTTTCTGTATCAAATTCTTCATCCATCTCATCTTCTTCGGTGTCATTCTCTTGCTCCTCTTCATAGATGGCGTCATCCTCGGTGCCGTCAAGCGCATTGGAGATGCCGCAAGTAAGAAATGATTTCCTCACCATCTCCTCCGGGATCTCCCTCCAAGACTGCTTTATCCAACGTAGAACGAGGTTTCTTGACGGCGCTTTCTTTTTCCCAGCAGGAGTAAACTCGAAGGGGCCAGTTACCATCCACGACAGGTACTTTCTACTCATATTCTCCTTGAAGGGCTTATTTAGACACTTGTCTAAGGGCTGGAGAACTGGAGTTAGGCGACCGGGAATAACAGCTACATCGATACTTCGCCGCTGCAATGCTTCTGTCACTGACTCAGTAAGATGAGCACGAAAGGAGTCCCAAACCAACAGCGATCGCTCACCAGTAGGGTTTCTTGGCATGCAGGTACGATTCCACTCCTTCACGCCTATAACGAACGAAAGAACACAACAATCGATTAGACCTCACTTTAATTAAAGACTTCAATATAGCATGCGGCTTTAAACACGAGTACAGAACACAGAAAAAAGAGCGCATATGAACGACACAAAACTGTTAACTTACCAGCTTCATGATCCATCCTTTTTTGTAGAATGAAACACGAACTGAGTCCGGAACAACCAGGTCTCTCGGGGTTCGTACGCCTTTGAAGATAACTTTAGGTGGCAGCTTTTTGCCATCAGCAGCGACCGCCAACGTGACTGTGAAGCTTCTCTTCTCTGCGCCACAGGATTTCATGGGAACTGTTCGGCTGCCACTGAATTCCAGAGTACGGCTGGACGGCATCTCGAACCGCATTGGTGTCTCATCCATATTGAAAATTCTGGACAAAGGGTATCCACGGCGCTGACGAGCTGCGATCACGAACCGGTGGAATTTTACTGTTTGCTCTTCGAGATCGTTTGGCAGACTCTGAGCGAGGGTGGTCTTCGTTCGGAGAGTGATGGAATGGCGCCGCTTCCAGTTTATGTACCAGCCTACAGATGCTTTGAATGCGGGATCATCGCAGAATTCTTTCGCCTTCAAACGCAACATCAGTCCACCGACGGCAATTCCTAAAACCACAGGCAGCCCAAGGTCTCTTTGAGAACCACACAAGGAACACAATTTGCATATCGATTTATAAGGATTTGTATGGGATTTACTACAAGATAGCCATAGAGGTAGTTAAAAGTGAAAATATTAAATAAAAATGGCTTACCTTATTCCATGCGTGTGTTGCTTGCTCCTGGTGTCGTTATTTTACCGATTTCACTTGATTTAATCGGTTTTTTTTTAATCTTGGTTTTTTCTCCTTAAAGAGAAGACCAGGATTAAAAAAAAACCGCTTAAATCAAGTAAAATCGGTAAAATAACGACACCAGGAGCAAGCAACACACGTATGGAATAAGGTAAGCCATTTTTATTTAACATTTTCACTTTTAACTATCTCTACGACTATCTAGTAGAAAATCCCATACAAATCCTTATAAATCGATATGCAAATTGTGTTCCTTGTGTGGTTCTAAAAGAGAGCTTCGGCTGCCTGTGCTAAAACGAAGGAAAGAAAGAACAGATAAGCAATGATACTAATGTTTTGACAACTATCAAAAACTGACCAATGAGAATGTTCTGTTCCCAAGGATGTGTAAACAAACTTGTCACCTGATTCTCACTTGGACTTCTCTGCCCGGAAAACCATTGCTGCAGTCACTGATCTATCTCGGGATACTTTGGTGTAAAACAGGCCATCGTTTTGCGTTTTGCGGACAGTTTTATTTCGCCGTTGAATAGGTTTTCTTGGTCTTTTCTCCAGCGACGAACCATTGACTCACTGATGCCGTATTCCCTCGCGATCTCAGAGTTGTTCTCGACGGCTTCTGCCTCGGCGACTATTTTAAGTTAGAACGCTAGATTGTACGATGTATAACGGGCTTTTGGCATGATAACGTATTGACAATGAACGACTATCGACACAGAATTGTTAAAGACAGGTCTCTGAACTCGGAATGTTCATATGATCAAGCCGTGAATTCAATTTTATTCATTCGATCGGATCACATTAGATTCAGCTTACTAACTGTGATTTGTTGTTATTCTTAGGCATTGTATTGAGTAGGCAACAATATTGATAGACGTATGATGCACGATCCTTTGCAGTAGATAGCGCTATTTATGCAATAGCGAAAATCAGACCTGAAAAAAATCAGGCCTGTACGGGATTCGAACCACTGACCTCTGCGATACTAGTGCAGCAGTCACTCGTGAGATATTGAGTAGCACACAAAGAAATATTGCATATTTACGTACGCCATTTATTCTTCTCTATATTTTCACCATATAGCTGTCTTTCATCAAATACCTGTATACATTAGGAAGTATCGGGGCCTGCAAGGAAATCTTGCAGAAAAAAGAATCAAACATAGTCAGAGATGTCAAAATCTGCGATATTCGAACGACAAACTTCGTTTCACAACACGTGCTCCTTTCCTTGAAGAACTGAGCAAAGTGCATTCATACATATTTAATTCTCGAAGGCGTAGTATTGGGAGCCATTTGTGCCAAAAATATGAATCGCTGGTAAGAAAACTCAATCGTTAGTGCTAGATATAAATTGCTAATGATACAACTCAACCGACAATGCTAGATATGAATCGGTAGTGATAAAACTCAGTCGTTAGTAGTAGCTGTTCGTAAGTACCTTTGTATTTCAAGCACGTTGGTCAGTTCTAGCTCATGTTTCGTAGTTACCGCGTGCTGAGGAAGCTGAAGCATCCGATAAAGAAATTCAGGTATTTTGCACGCAAGTCTCGAAGAACTATGAGTAAAAGAAGGACTTGTACATCAAGCAGTTTCCAAGGAGCTCATTTCCTTTGGCTAGGAGTTACCCTGGTCCCAGAGGTTCTCTTCTCTCTACGGGAGTCCGAGAATTCGGCACGAAGCGCCGACCGACGAGCTGTAAAGCAGCGGGCAGAGAGAACCTCTGGACAGAATCGTTGAGAATCTCACGTTCATGCCACCAACCTTCGGGTGACAGCCATCAATCACGCCCCTTTCCGACAACCAATCAGCGTAAAGTATTAAAATACCTCTGGGGGTAGGTGTAGTGTTTTACTTGTATCTGGAGTGGGGGTGGGGAATATATTTTGTTTCGTGGCCGTATTTACAATATCTGTCAAAATATTTGCTACACGTGCCAAATGACAAGCTCGCATGTAGTACGAACTCCAACAAAAACCCCGATTAAAATCTACTTCCCTCGGGCAAACGATTATTGCCGATTTTGCTACGAAAACGTCGAGATAAAAGGCTATTCTCAATTGAATATTTTCACCGAGAAGAATCGAGATTTTCTGCGTCGCTTTAGGCTTGTTGTGAACGCCAGAGTTGAATACAATTCCAAGGTCTCACAAGTGCCCTGTGAAAAGTGCTACAGGGCTGTCCTAAAGCATGAAAAGGCACTCAGTCAATCCGAAGAATTACAAGAGTTCAGGAATAAATACAAAGAAGTAAACATAGATGTCGGAGAATTGACGCGACGCAAGAGATGTGTGAAAGATTCTCCTTGTAAATCACCGAGAACCGCAAGAACACCGAATTCACCACCGACGCCGGAAAACATTTGAACGAGTTCGCAGCCCCAAAAGTAAAAGAAAGATTATTTCCACGACTAATGATCGTGCTGAAAGGGACCAAGAAGCTGTATTCGTAGGGCAACCTCAGAATGCAGTAATCAGCGCAGAAATTGAAAATTCGATCAAATCGCTTGCTTTCGTTTTTCTCAGTATCGATCTTTGGTGCTGCAGAGTGCACTTGATTCTTTGTTGATCTCCACATAGATCTTGTCGATTATCTTAGTCTTGAGTTCGGGATGCTTCCAGACAGAATTTATCACTCCATTGTATTCTTGTGAACAAATTTGTCTTACAATGCTGGATCCATTTTTAACTAGACCAGACGGATAATAAATGCGTACCTAAGAAGAGGAGCAAAGAAAATCAATAATATTCTCACATACTTCTAGCAACATACAATAACTGCAAACTTCTCACCTCCGTAGGTGATGCATTCCGAGGTTGCCCTACGAATACAGCTTCTTGGTCCCTTTCAGCACGATCGTTAGTCGTGGAAATAATCTTTCTTTTACTTTTGGGGTTGCGAACTCGTTCAAATGTTTTCCGGCGTCGGTGGTGAATTCGGTGTTCTTGCGGTTCTCGGTGATTTACAAGGAGAATCTTTCGCACATCTCTTGCGTCGCGTCAATTCTCCGACATCTATGTTTACTTCTTTGTATTTATTCCTGAACTCTTGTAATTCTTCGGATTGACTGAGTGCCTTTTCATGCTTTAGGACAGCCCTGCAGCACTTTTTACAGAGCAGTTGTGAGACCTTGGAATTGTATTCAACTTTGGCGTTCACAACAAGCCTAAAGCGACGCAGAAAATCTCGATTCTTCTCGGTGAAAATATTCAATTGAGAATAGTCATTTATCTCGACGTTTTCGTTGCAAAATCGGCAATAATCGTTTGCCCGAGGGAAGTAGATTTTAATCGGGGTTTGTGTTGGAGTTCGTACTACATGCGAGCTTGTCATTTGGCACGTGTAGCAAATATTTTGACAGATATTGTAAATACGGCCACGAAACAAAATATATTCCCCACCCCCACTCCAGATACAAGTAAAACACTACACCTACCCCCAGAGGTATTTTAATACTTTACGCTGATTGGTTGTCGGAAAGGGGCGTGATTGATGGCTGTCACCCGAAGGTTAGTGGCATGAAAGTGAGATTCTCAACGATTCTGTCCAGAGGTTCTCTCTGCCCGCTGCTTTACAGCTCGTCAGTCGGCGCTTCGTGCCGAATTCTCGGACTCCGGTAGAGAGAAGAGAACCTCTGGGACCAGGGTAGCTAGGAGTCAGTCGTCTGAAACAACAAACATATGAGCCCGCACTACATAAAGTCAGCGGTTGAAAGATGGGATTACATATATTGGTAGTGTAACAATCACATAGCGGTTTAATCTACCGCTAATCTAGCCAGTCGGACGGATCCATTTACTTTGTCTGAATATAACTTTTGAACAATATTTTTAATGCCATATTTTGCATAATTCCTAGCACAATTATCGGATATCTTTTTTTAGAATGTGTAAACATCAAAATTATGGAGAAATTAGCACGCTTACGTGGTTGTTCAGACCGTTTGTTCTCATTTTATTCCGATTTTATTTTTTATATCATAGAGAACACTTTCCTAATACATATGGGAATAGTATGTAACATTTCCAGTGCATAACAGGCGAAATATATTGAGATATTTATGAAAGCGATCCTCGCAGTAATGAACCTTACTTATGTAGTAGTGCAAATGAGACCTGAAAAACATTCAGACCCCTACGGGAATTGAGCCCACTAAGGACTTTATTTATAGAGGGGGACACGTAACAGCTGTATAGCTGACAAACCTGTGGCCCTCTAACTAGATTATACAACATTACAAAAAACTGACGGCGGAGTGCTCTACCAACTAGCAACTACGCCAACAAGCCAACTAGGAGTCGGTCATTAGGTTGGTTCAATGATGTTGATGTTGGTGTCATTTCATGAAAACCGCATTACTTAATGTTTCCTTACTTGGAACTGGTCAGCTCAGACGACCACCACAAACCGTCTGATATTATCCAAGCTTTAATAATTATTCGATCTAAGAGAAATACATTTGTAATTTGAAATCAGAAAAACGCAAATTAATATAAGTCTTAATCTCGTAGCAAAATTAAAAAAAACGTGATTGGAAACTTACTTCTATGGCGTGTCGTAAAAACAGGTTTCTCTCTTCAGGTTAGCAGATTCGGGTAGACGAACAGATTATAAAACCCGACTTCTCTCTCTCTTATTGATTCATCTGAAAACTGGTTTAAAACATGATAAGCTAACACTTTTAAATCACTGTATGGAATTAATGTCAATCACGAGTCGTATAATTAAAATATATCTGTCATCAAAGGCAACGCCTAATTACTAAACGAAACACACACAGATGATTTTCATACATTCAAACTCATTGATTTATCACTTCGACGGGTTTAATACTAACCTTTAGAGTACTCGATCGATCCCACTAACTCGTCGTATACAATAGGTGACATTTGTTCACGCGGCTCGCGCTTGAGGTATTTCGAGTAAATGTATATCGCGAGGGATAAGAATCAGCTAAGAATCGCATAGCTTAAGGTAAACACGCGCTCTGATTGGTCAATACGTCAACCGGAAGAGAGGGTATTTAGCGTGGAATCGCACTGATGCATATCGCTGACGTGAGTCACGAGCAAAAATTATTGTTACCAACATAAAAACGTAAATGTAACTAGTGCTACGAAACTATAAAAAAATATGAACAAATTTATAGAAAACGAATGTCTTCCAAATTTTGAATTCAAATTCAAATTTTTAGAAAATTGGAGGAAACCACTCACGCTCAAAAGTACGAGAAAACGCATAGAAAAACAAAAAATGCAAGAGACGAGGGAAGAAAGCCAAACGACAGTTCTTATCGAGAAAAACCAAACAAACGTTACTAAAGAAAACTAAAACAGGTATGAATGCCGAAAAAGGTCAAGCATCATTTCCGGAAATCCAAACTATTGTAGCCTATACAGATGACGAACTGGCCTCTCTTAGAGAAAACTTGGTTTCATAAAAGTGGTTTCATTCTAAAAATATCTTGTTCCCTCTATTCGCTAGATATTGACACCTGACTTTGAAAGGGTTTTCATTGTTTGCGCACTGGTGTGGCGCCCAAAAATCCAAAACATCTGGTTTCGCTCAGTGATTCGGTGGCTTTAGCTATGCGCTTCAAGAAAAATTCACGAGGTACAATAAAATTGTCGACGGTTCAAACGTGAGCGACTTACCTTGCTTTCTAAAATGGCTTTCTAGGGCGCGCGTACGGGATAAAAACAAACAGTATTGCCGTTTTAATTTCTTGTTTTCTTATTTTTATTCAGTCATGCGATTCAAGAAAAATTCACTGCCTGACGAGTGAATTACACGTTGTACTTTCACTTGAAAAACCGATATCGCACGAATCGCGAAGCGATGAGTGCGATATCGGTTTTTAAACGTGGAATTACGTCATAACACTAAACTATTTACCAACCCCAGTCTCCCACCGATCACTGAGATTGAAAATGGCGACTTTCATGGTGAGAGCAGTTCATCGAGCGCATCTTCCTCGTCTTCTTCGTCCCGCAGCTAGGCTTGGCCACTTTCACTTTCAAAATCAAAATTTTACAAGTAGTTCAACACCAACAGTTGTAGATAAACAGGAGAAAGCAGTCGAAATCATCGATGAGGACGGAAAGGTACAGAAATAGAGCTAAGAACTTGCTTGCAAGCTGACTTATCTCAGTTGATTTAATTAGGGTAGAGCTGTCGATGAGTTGATCATGAAACTGACCTTAAATCTTACTAAATCTATATAGGAAGTAATCGACACAACGACTGGTGTACCAGACTGGCTTGTTAAAGAAAGAAAAGCTCGGATCTTTGTTCCTGCACGAACAGCAACGCAGTCCGGTTCGTTTAACACAAAGAATTGGCAAATAGAGTTTGATACAATGGAGCGGTGGGAAAATCCATTGATGGGATGGGCCTCAAAGTAAGTTACTTGATAAAACAGCAGTACTGTACCATGATACCTGTATTTAAACTAGTTTTGATTTTTCTTTTCACCAGTTGCATCCAGAAAAGGAATAAAATGAAACCAAACTCAGTTCATCTAAGTAAATAACATCAACTTTTTTGTATATTGCGTCGATGGTGTTAGGTTTGAATGTTTCAGTTAATGGTTTTCCAGTAGAGGCTAAACTTCAGAATACCCGGCCACTCATTTACATGTCATTGAATAAGAATAGCATCTATTGTGTTATGCTTCATTCTTCAAAGCCTCCCGACACATGTAAATGATGTGGACGGGTATTCTGACGTTGCTCCCCAGTAGAAAATATCCTATGAAGTTCAAAGTGAATTTGAGCCTAAGATGATAAGAAACATGCATAAGCTATGCACTTTTCCAGATTTTAAGGGCTATGGCTATATATCAGAACAGTGTAAGGGGTGAATGATGGTTGAGAAAGCTGACTCCTTAGTTTTATTAGCTGCACAGTTGGAAGTCATTATTTTCCTAACCTAACAATTTTACAAACTTGAAAATAAATAGTATAAATGTTCAAGGTCTTACAAGAGTCACAAAACATGACCAATACTTTACATCTACTGCTGTCTAAAGCCTGGTTCACATATAATCGCAGATGATTGCAGAAGATCGCAGGCAATCACACGATTGCTGAAACCACTCAGTTGAAGATTGCAAATCACATGTTCACCTATAATCGCAGCTGATCACAGCGATCTGTGACAACCGAGTCCATTGTTTACTACTCAGTGGCAACACAATGTAACTCCAGTCAACCAACATAAATGCAAAGGATGCTGAACTTTTAATAGGTGTTAACATTCTGCTTCTGTTGTCTTTACTTAAACGGAGAATCGCTGCCAGATAAAAGAAGAAACGTCACTTCTTGGTCCAGAAAGTCTTAAGAAGGAGAGAATTCTTTGCTAAAGCAATTGAAGAAACAATCGTATTTTCTCAGTAATTTCTTCCATAAACTGTTCCGTGTCAATTTCACCTTTCATCTTGTGAAAACACACACACGTGTAGAAGTTGATAAACAACTGGTTGTCACGGTATCATGCCGCTTGCATAGCATTATTGGACACATTCCAAACGCATGATAGCAGAACTTTGTTCACATATGATTCCACTCGATCGCAGATGATTGCAACTGATCACACAAATAGAACATGGTTCTATTCCTGCGATCGCGATCGCACATGATCACAGCTCTAGCTGTTCACATATAATCGCAGACAATCGCTGGCGATCGATTGTGATTGCCTGTGATCGTCTGCAATCATATGTGAACTAGGCTTAAGAACTCATCCATGAAAGTAGAGATGTTCATTAGAGGTGGAAAGAGAGACATGAATTTAAAACTTGTGAAATAGAAGGATTGATTATAATTGAATGGGGGTGTTTTGTGTTTTTTGTGTGTGCGTGTGTGTGTGTGGATCAAAGCTAATAAAGGGATTTACTGCATATCAACTTATGTAATTCTTTGTTTTCATTGCAGTGCTGACCCCTTGTCTAACATTTACCTCTCCTTCCCTTCAAAAGAGGCTGCTGTGAACTATGCAGAGAAACATGGTAACTATTGGCACTTTCTTAATCAGAAGAATGAAAGCGTTTTTGTCTCCAGTCCAATCCTTGTTTGAAAGTAGATATTGTAGCCCACAATATGAGTAGCAAAGAAATGCATAGAGGCCGAGTGTCCCCTTTCTATTCCCAGACATCAAAGCCATTGATTACTTTGTAATGCAAGTAACAATAATCATGCAGCGATGTTAGTGTGCTTATTGGTTGATGGCACATCAATCACTCTCAGAGTACAGAAAGTTTAATGTTATTGCACCAAGGAATTCTCTCAAACAAACTAGCTTGTATTGAGAGAAGCAAATTGCAACCTCCATGGGCATATGTTTATATATTCCAAATTGCACTCAAAATTAATTTATTACCTGTATTAATTACTGTTAATTTAGATGCCATCCAATGTTCTCTTTGTCATCAGGTTGGAATTATGAAATCGATGACAAACATGAAGTTAAAATGAAGCCAAAATCTTATGGAGCAAACTTTTCTTGGAACAAGAAAACCAGAGTGTCTACTAAATAAGAAAGCAAATGAATATGCTTGTTTTGATAAGGTGGAGGGAAGACATTGTTAAGACATGAAATGAGTTTCATATATTTCAATAGACTGTTCTGTTGTGTATGTTTTGGACCATCCAATGTAAATAAACTTTTTGTTGAGAAGATCAGTTTTTGTTCTTGGATTCATTGTTGTTGGTGCAATTGAATAATTATTATCACTTGTTTGGGTATTGTGGTGCACTTGGCAAGCAGAAGTGGAGATTTTGGTGGGTAAAAGTGTGTTCTAGCCTAAATAGCACACTTGGGTGATTGTTCAGACTGTTATTTTTAAGTTTCTATTTTCTCAAAGCCCTCTCAAGTGGTAATTAAAGTATAACAATTGATGTTCTTGGGCATAAATATGTTTTGGGCTCTTCTCAGACTCATGTCCACCCAGGCCTAGTGACACAGGCTTAAGTGACTCTGATGCAAGTCATATATATGCTGTTAACATAAAGTTTATTGATTTATTAATACAAACATCATAACCCCATTATTCTGTATTCCACATTTTAGGCCATGCTTATTTGATGAGCACAAATCACCATTAATTTCAAAAACCAGTGTATACACTTGTACAAGTTGTTTAGTGATAAATTTGCAGATAACTGGGAAAAATTAAGAAAATCTTTTCCCTTTGTGTTCAGCCCTCTGTGTTCAGCATGTATTAGCAAGTTGTTAATCTCCAAATGAACATCCAACCTTGTGGTGGAAAAGGGAGGGGTATGGTCGGGATTTCTCTTTGCTGCCATAATTCCTTCTTTGTGGTTTTATAACCAGCAAACACCAGTTTAAACCAGGTATGCAATATGTGCAGAGAGAGTCTTGTAATTTGGCTCGCTCTCCACCAAGAAAATAACTTGAAAACCAGTTTCTGATGTGTTTCACAAAATTATTTTGTCATGCAACAGTAAACTTTCAGAATTGTAGACTACAAGGAAACTTGTTCACCAGTTCACAACACAATACCAATAGTAACCAATAACATTTGACCTTTAATGCAAAATTGGATCTCTCAGTGATCATTAACACTTACTTAAAAGGTCCACATTCAATCGCCTCAGACTGCCTTGTTAAGGAGCCATCCTTAGAACAATTTAATGAATACCTCACCTCAAGCTGCACTACAAAGATAACTCATGCACATGTAACAGACGACTTCTGGGTGAACCCATTCATAACTGTGCGGAGGTGGGTTACTAAAGCTTGCGATAATTTCTCTCACTTTTAAATACAAGGATATATACCAGGGGTTTCACTGAGGGCCGGGCACCAGGCAAATTGACTGGCTGTGAGGAAGCATTTGCCCACCCAGTTTAACCATCAACAGGAAAGTTTATCCTAGAAGGAAGTTCAGTTCAAAAAGTTAGCCCAACTGTGTAAACCAGTTACCCTCCTGCTGGAAAACAATAATGAAACTCCTGTTATACTGAAGATACAAAACATGTACTAACTTTTATAACTAAAAGTGCACAAGTTTGCCAAAACAATTAACCACCTAATTGTGTACATGTTACATTCTGAACTCCTTCGTACAAGTAAGGTAGTGACTTTCACAGTTGTGAAGTGTACTGTCATTTATGGCACATTTTTGAATGGAGAACAAACTGTTCAGAGACTAATATAAGCAAACCCTTTTGGTTACTATAGCTGCGTGTTTATCAATTATGTCTAAACAATTTCCTATACCAGGATGATCAATAAAATTAAGCTGCATTTTTTTATTACAGAAAATAATAACTGTCTTCATTATCACATAATCCACAAACCACAGTATAATTACAAGTAAAATTCAATTTTTTATCATGATGGTCAGGTTATAAAACAGAAATCAATCAACTGTGATCATATTTCCTTTGAGATCTGCCCTTGGTTGCCTAGAACTTGAGTAATATGACCACTGTATGAAGCAATCAGTTTGGAAAAAAAACAACCTTATAATCACGACTCGACACTTACTTTTCAACTTACTAGCTAGGTGGTTAGTTACAACTCAGATGCTACAACAATTTCAGTTTGTTTACTAGCCAAACTGGCCAGTGAAAACTGAAAACCACATGCTAAAACTGAATTTCTACTATTCTGTGGCTAGTTGGCTACCGTTAGTGTCAAGCCCTGATAATTTCTTTTTTGTCTCTCAAAAACTGCTACTGGTTATCAAGAGCTCAACCTCCTTTGAGCTACAATCAATTAATTTCAAGGGTTGTTAAAGATCAGTTTTTAAACAACCTAATAATGCACAGATTCTCTCTCAGCTTTCATTTAATATGTAAAAATTATATACCCTAGATTCCAAAGTTTGTTTTGATATGGCAAAAATTACTTTTGTCATATTAATTAAATTGACATATCACTCCACTGGAGCCCAGCGAAACCTGAAAATTGCTCAAAATGATTGATTAAAATTACATTTTCTCTACATAATTAAGAGGAAACATTCCAGTTTGGCCATTTAATGTTCCAGAAAGCCAGTTTTCATCTATTTGTTCATCCACTTGGATTATATCACCTTCATTAAAACCAAGTTCATTGTCATTTTCTGGAATAAAAACAAAAGCCAACATTCTGGTGTAAGAATGAAGAAATGCACACAAAATAACAGAAATTAATATCAAGAGATCAACTTCTGTTATTCTGAAATTAGTAAAAAAGAAGCAAGTTTGGCATAAATAAAGACAGAATAGTGATGTCTTCAATTTAGTCCAAATGTATAAAATCCTCCTTCCCAAAGCCCTAGTTTGTGATAATTGCATAACATTAGTGTGTGATTGTAAAACTCGTGTACATGCAATCTGCAAAATTCTTTTTATAAAAAATGTGACCAAATATATTCAACAAACTTTCCTTACCTGACTCAAAATCATACACTGCTTTGAATGGGCCACTGTAGTAAGCACCATTAGTTGCAGGGGTGGGAGCTGGAGGTGGAGCTGATGGAGCAGCAGATGGTGTGGGTGAGAAACTGTAAGAGGAGTTGGACTCATCATCACTATCATCATTACTGCGAACGCGAATGGACCTTCGCTCACTTCGAGGACGACTGCTACCTTCAGAAACCCTAATATTAAAAAGAGCTAAGTTGAAAAAGGAATGGACAAAATGCAAAATGAAACAACCACTGACAGAAATACTGTATTCACACTTGTCTGACAAAAATACTAATTCAGCTTGAAAATGCAGTATTTAGAAGGAAATCTTTTGTGTGTTTTTCTGCTTTGAATCAAATATTGTGACTTGCATTTCAAACAAATGTTCCCCCTTGCATTATAAATTAATTCTGGAAAACCCTAATGGAAGTGATCAATAAAAAGTATTATATTTCGTTGCATCCCTTGCAGCTCCCAACTGGGCAAGATGAAGCGAATCCTGTGTTCTGATTGGCTACCTGAGCAGGCAAGATGAGCCCATCTTGCCCGCATGGGAATGCCCATATCGATCCCATGCATGAAAAAAATCGAATTAGAACTACGTTCATATTTCTTGGAAAATTTCCGCAAAGGAAATGCAAAAAGCAGCAGAAGATAGTTAAAACAAACAAAACAGAAATGAATCTCTTGAGCTTGTGGTGCTACAAACACAGTTGGCTTTCTTTTCTGGCTTTGGAAGTAAACAAGTCATTCTTAATTCTTAATAAAGTGACTTTTTTTTTGGTGATATAATTTATCCTTCACTAACCAAGATTGTTCAATCAAGATGACTGGATATTAGCCTTATTCTTTTTTTGGATTTCTATGGACCAAGACGAAGTCAAGGTCCATAAAAATGCGAAAAAAGAACTCCGCCAATATCCAGCCATCTTGACCTCACACTTGGTTAAGGCAGCTCAACACAGTTTTTGATACCTTTGTTTCTTTCACCATTTTCTCTAAAACGCTTGATCTCTCGGTCGCCCAAACTGGCAGCAAGCAAGTTAGCAACACAAACTCTGTTTTTTTGATAGTTGAGCTGACATATGTGCCATTGCTATGGCAACATGAATAGATATAAACAGGCAATTACAATCGGTTTTGTTTCTTTGTAGAAAATCTAGTCAATAGATTTTCTTTTTAATTTGCATGCAACGAGCTTGTAATGATACTCACAAGTTAACACCATTTTGCTGACAATTTAACAAAGAGATCTTTAATTATCCTTTGTTGAAGGTTCACTTGATTTTCTACAATTTTCTTTGTTCAAAATCAATTTTTTTTCAATACTCCAGTTATTTATTTCCTAAAGTATTTTCATGCCAAATTTCATGAAATTCTAAAGAGTGGTTCTCAAGAAATACGCATATTTCCGAGAAAGCAATTTTCCATTCAATTGTAGTTCTTTCACAAGTACTACACATGTGCTGCATTTAACTGGGTTCTTTCAGTAACGACAAAAAAGCTGAGAATTGCTGGGTTCTTTGCACCGTTCACTTTTCTAACATATCTTTGTGATAAAAGATTGAAGCCCTCAATACTGTGCCAACTATAGAGAAAAATAGCACTGATAGTGCGGGTATGTGTTGAGTAAATAAAATGACTGCTCTATTGAAGGCATGTTTGTTTTTTGCAATTCCCATTCACGCACTCAATTGCATCAGCAAAAGTGCGTGCAAAAACTGTGCACAGCCACCTTAATAACACATCTGTATAAGATGCCTAATCACCTATACTGTACACAGGGCAATACAAAACCAATCTCCTTCCAGAATTTTTCCATAGTCAAAGCTGCAAAAAGACATAATGACATACAGAATATACAGTTGCCAATATACATTGACATGTTTACCATTCCACTTACTTGTTGTTCAGAGTGGCCACCAGGCTCTCCATGACATCTGAGCAGTGTTTGTGGTAATCAAATATTGCTTCTGCGAGGGCTGCTAACTGGCTTACTTGTTCCACCTACAGCATACATAAAGATAACAGTTAGTAATCAGTATAAGTTCCATTTTTTTCCACTTTACCTGGAAGTTTCACAAATTTCGGATCAAATTGGGTCAAATGGTGCCAAAATTAATGCAGCTGGACACACAAATGTATGTCATACTCAGATCAGTAGCACGATCCAGGGTGGCAAAGCATGTTTACGAAAACCATATTGAGCAAAAAAATATATATTTCAAACAAAACACTTTAAAACTTATATATCCTGTTAGATATAGTTAACCTCTTTGTATTAAACCAAAAATCGTGGTAATAGAGGAAGAATTTATTTTTTTATGGATTTTAGTATTCAGAAAAGTGAGGCGAATTCTTGTGTAACGCGTAACATAATCTGACAAAGCATCAAACATATTCAAAAATTTCTTACTTAAAAATTTAAAATTTCAAAATAATTTTGACTTAGAAATACACTAGAAACATAGACTTTTCAATAAAATAGTTAAAATTGGAACACTGAATTGTAATATTCGCGCTACGAAACAATTTTCTCGGCGACCGAACATGTAACGCTGTTTATACAATATTGTACTATACTTCATAGTCACCAAGATTTTGTCGCAAAAAAAGCTCAAATCAGTTTAAAAAAATACATACAATAATTCTCAGATGATTTATTTTCTGTATACAAATTTTTATTCCATTTAATTCAAAGACAGCGTAAAAAATCCAAAAAGTCTGAATCGCGAACACATAAAATGCATAGAAAATTTACCTTAAAATTATTTATCCTCATCTCCAAAAAGGTCTGTGATAGCCGCGCTTAAAATGAAATTGCTCTTCAACTAGCAGATCTGTCATTCTCAAATTCTAAACTTTCTATCGGTACCAAATGTTCACGAATCTAACTCAATTTAACATCTAAATTTATGTCTTTTTTGAATCGCGAACATATTCGATCTTGGAACAGTATTGTTTGCATTGGTGTATCAGTTTAGACGCGCAAAATAGTGGCAGTTTTAGAAATCTTCGCATCTAAACTTCGCTTCTTCCTCGCTTACAACAACCTTGTACATTACGTCTAGAGGGGGTATACAACAATTAATTGATATACACCCATGAACAAAGGATCGTTTGAGACTGGAAATTACTAGAGAACGTGACTTCCCTAGCGTGACTTCTTCCGTAGAGAATTTACACGCTTCGCTTGCGAAATATTCAATGGAAAACAAAAAATATTCTGCTGATCAATGGAGAAAAGAAAAAGAAGAAAAAAAGCTTAAACAACAAAGGGAATACTATGAAAGAAACAAGGAAGTTCTTGCACAAAAAGCAAGAGAAAGAATGCGCTTGCTTCGAAGCAAGAAAAAAAACGCGACAGTCGCCGCAGTGAAAACACGCACATCTGCACAAAAGGCTGATGACAAAAGAGCCAACCGTGAGCGGAATGCTGCATCAGCTATCAAGAAGAAGGTTTTGAAGCAAAGAGAAAAAGAGAGGGAAGAGAAAAAGCGACAGCAAACTCGAGAAAGGGTTCGAAAACTTCGTCAGAATAGAAAAGAGTCATCATTTGCGCAACCGGAACCGGAAGTCAACATCACCACACCGGCTTTTAGTTCAAGGATGGCAAAAAACCGTGCAAAGGACAAGGTGTCCCCTGCCTTACCTCAAACCCCCGCAAAAAAGGCTGAAATTCTTCAAAACCTTGCAAGTACTCCTCGCACAAGGAAGATTCTTGAAAAAAAGAAGTTCGTGAGACCAGTTGAGGAGCAACAAAATATCGAAGCAATGGAGTGTTTGGTAGAAGATTTGGCAGAAGGATTGTCCAAAGTCAAAAAAGCTAAGTCGACTGATGAAAGAGCAGCTTATAACTGTACGCGCTCTTTGGCTTTTGGATCTTCTGTCAAAAAAAAAAAGCACCAAACACGGATTGCCAAGATGATGGGAGTAAAAAGAAGCCAGGTGTCCAAAGCTATCAAACATAGAGAAAGAGTTTTGAAGGGTGATGAGGCCTGCTGGTTGAGCACAAAAAGAAATGTCAGGTGTGACGCGATTAAAGAAGAAGATAAGCGTGTTATCTACGATTTTTGGACCCTACAAGCAAGTCGACCCACTGGATCCAAAAGAGACAAGATGCGGCAACGAATTGGCAAAAAGGAGTATGTGGAGCACGCAAAGCATATCCTTGAAAAGACTCAAACAGAGTGTTTCAAAGAATTCCAGGAGCTACATCCCGACATAAAAGTGAAACAACGAAGATTTGAGCAGTTGAAGCCTTTCTTTGTTACTGGAGCTAGAGAGAGAGATAGACAATCTTGCTTGTGTAGGAAGCATGTAGAATGCAAAATTGTATTTGATTCTTGCATGAAATATCGAAAATCCATACAAAATAATGAAGTTCAAGCCTTTAATTTTCTCACTGAAGCTGTGGAATCCACATTGTGTGAAAAGCCAGAAGACTCCAGCTATTCCTCTCTAGACTGCCTGACAAGGAGCTGTGACAAGTGTGGGGTGAAGAACTTCAAGACAGCAGCTGAAGAAATGTCTGAAACTGAAGTCAAGTGGAAACGATATGAATACATAACGTACAAAGATAACAATGGCGAGGAAAAAAGGAAAATCCACTTGGTCCAAAAAGAAACTCCTGTCAAAGAGATGTTTGACTATTTCCAGCAACTCCTGAAAGATTATCCCTACCATTCATTTATGGCCAAATGGCAAAAAGAACAGTTTGATCATTTAATGACAAACCTGCCTCTCAACCATATCATCTGTGTGCATGATTTTTCTGAGAATTACACTTGCAGATCACAAGATGAAATTCAATCAGAGTATTTCGATCCTGTGAAAGTCAGCATTCATGTGTCAATTGTCTATCGCCATGCTGATATTGACATTGATGGCAAAGCAAGTACAGAACAAGACCCTGTCCTCATCAAAGAGCACATCTTTGCCCTTTCAGAAGACAACACTCAAGACTACCATTTTGTACACCACACCCAAGGCCTAATACTGACGTACCTTAGGAATGAGGTCAAAGTGAAAGTAGACAAAGTTCATGAATTCACTGATGGGTGTGCTGGACAATACAAATCTAAGCACACTTTTGGTGATTTGTCATGTTCTTTGTCTGACTTTGGGTGTCAGGTGGACCGGCATTTCTTTGAAACCTCTCATGCAAAAGGAGAGCAAGATGCAGCAGGTGCTAATGTCAAACAACGTGCTACTCTTGCTGTGATTCGAAGAGAAGCATCCATCAAGTCTGCAAAGGAGCTCTATGAGTATCTGAAGGACAAGTTCTCTTTGCCATCTTCAACCAACAGCAAAACCACCTTAAACAAGAGAGTATACTTCTACATTCCACTAAATGGAGAAGGAGCTGTTGACAGAAACAGAATTGGCCACACTTTTAAAGAGCTAAAAGGGATTAGAAAAATCCACTCTGTAAAAACAACTTCTCAGCAATGTAAGGTGAAGACAAGGCTAAGAAGCTGTATGTGCATTGGTTGTTTAACTGACATGGACTGTGAAAATGAGGAGTATGTTGATAAGTGGAGAGAGGTTGAGATGTCAAGAGAAGGAGATGTTGCAGTCACAAGGCAGAATCAAGACTCAGTCAATGTCAGTAAAACAGTCAATGCACTCACTGATCTTGTTGAAGAAGGAAGTACTGTCGCCATTGCAGCAGCTGATGACGCCATATATGATTACTACCTCTTCAAAGTTACAAGCAGTGGTGCCATAATTTTGGGTGAAGATGAAGTTGATGACTATAGTGCTGCTTATCAGAAAGGTTCCTTTGTCTTCAAGGGTAACTTTTTCCTAAGGGACAATATTATAGACATGACCTACAAGCTTGACAATAAACAAGCTATTGTGTATGCAAACACTGTCAGGACTATCTGTGGAGAACTCAAGAAATTAAATAGGCGTAGAAATGTATTATTCCAGCTTTTACCCAACCAGCATGAGGAAATTATGTCTTCTTTTTAGTTATGTAAATAAAACTGTGTTATTTCTAAACAGAATCGTGAATTTAAGCCTGCAAATGTGTAAATAGAATATATGACCACGCCCGCTATGCATTCTGGGTATTAATTAATGAGGATAATTTAACAGATAACATCAAATATTTTCTCAAAAAGTAGTTCTTACAATAAAAGTTTATGAATAATCTATGTTTTGATGATTTTTTGGTAATTTTATGAAGTTGCTAGTTTTTCCCTAATGTTACGCATTTGTACCCCTGGATCTTGCAACTGATCTCATTAAGTAAATTCATATTGACTCAAAAACAATTTCCAGCTTACATCAGAAGTCTCAATGAGGTTCAGCATACTGTTATAACAAATCTCTTTAGATTCCTCGAATTTTTCTTCTGCAGCTCTGACTTCTTCTTCTGGAACTATTAAAAAAAGAAAAAAAAAAAGGAAAATAAAAACTCAATAAAAAGGCAGGCCAAAGCGTCAGTAATCTCCCAAATAAAAGGTGAATAGTTACTACAATAATAACATAGCAAAGATGTCCTGTCACGTATTTCATATAGCACTTAAGAAAATCAATTTTAATCCATGGCACTGTGTTGTTAAAACATCAGCTATCAAAGGAATTGGAGACGGTTTATGAGAATCACGATGGCTTGTGTACAGTAGATTTAGAATGTTTCACCTTAAGAAAGAGAACAATAAGATAATTAGTCAAAGAAACTTCAATATGATCAAACATTACCTTTGGGTCCTTTTCTCTTTTTACAATCATAATCAAGTCGCCGTCCCTGTAGTTTCTTTCTATGGTGCTGAGAAGTAGTTGAAAGGTAAATAAATGTACTGTAACAGTAATATTTCATAATTATCATAATAGAATGTCATAAATTTAACACCAATACCACATATTAGCTACAAGTATACAAATGCAAGAATCCTGAAGAATTATTACATGTGAATGTGGCCTGGAGGAAATTGCTTATAAACAAGCATAAATCTGCCACTTTTTATAATCACATAAAATGACTGACAAACAGTAGGGCTGCACATTGTTCAACTGAGCCCTTTTAAAGGCAAATAAAGTTTAAAGAAAAATATTGAGTGCTGACCAAGACACTACCATCTATTATTTGGTGTCATACAGCTCCCTTGTTAGTTGTGAATTAAAAATTTTGCTGTTTGAAAGTTATAATTAACACATGTCTAAAACATTGTGCCCTTATGAAAAACAATATGCACTAAAAACATTTACCAGATGAGGGTAATTTTTACCCAAATTGACCAATCAGAGTGCTTTGTTTGTTTCAGTTTACCGCCAGGTAAAGTTTACCCTAGTGGGGTAAACTTACCATTAGCGATTTGCTCGTTAGAGCCCTTCTATGGGCTGTATCGACGCAAAATAATTACATTCTTTCAATTGTGCCTTCTTAGAATCGAATTTCGCGATTTGGAGTTGAAAAAGGTGCAAAACCGATCAGCTTATATCTAGGATGGCGCGCTTTTGGATTTGTCGGGATTTGAAAATTGAAACGGCTATGTTTGCAAAGTCATGTTTGTTTTACCTTTATGATAAAATATTGTTGACATGAAGGTGTTTTATTGACAGGTTTTAGGTGACAAGGATCGCTTTCCATTCAACAAAAATCACGGGTTGAAAATGTCGGTATTTTCACTGGCCAAATGGAACGCGTCTGACCGTATCTAAGAGGGTACACTCAAAACGTATTCCTAAATTTTCGAAAACTTATCACGGAACTTTTCTCGTTCCATTCGATTTCTGACCGGAAATCTCGAAAATTTTGTTCAAATGGAAAGTGCCCACCGTGACACATGTAATCTTTAACCATCTTGGTGACACATGTAATCTTTAACCATCTTGGTGACACATGTAATCTTTAACCATCTTGGTGCCACGTCACACTCTGAAACCTGCTGAGATGTTTGTTGATTCCACGAAAGAGGAATCAACAAGATTGTCACTGATTGTCAAGATTGTCAAGATTGTCACTGTAGCCTAAACCATTTTTAAGTTCTGGAATAATTCTAGTTGTAAGATGTCATATTGGAGAACGAGGTGACGAGCGTGTACGGCACTTTCTAATTGCAATTGTTTGTTATTTTCTTTTGTTGACTGCTCGGACAATAGTCGAAATAATAGAATAACTGGTAGTTTCAACGTCAAAGTGGGTGCCGGCATCAGAGCTTGAAGAAAATACTGATTAAACGACTTGAAATTAACGGTATAATACGGGTTGGTGTGGCTTTTTAAAGGAGAATTACGATTTTTCCAACTTGTTCAGTTTTAAAGGGCTTTTGTGAAACAACAACAGAGCCCCCCCCAAATATTTTTCTTGAGTTAAGAAAAGAACGTTCACTCCGAACGGCACCATTTTTGACTAACACTTCACTGCTGCTGAATGCACTGAGAAAAAAACATTTCCAAGAAGTAGTACTTGATCGATATCTTGGCAACTCCACTCGCAAATCGGCAAAAATTCTTCGCATAATTGAGCAGCCAAACACATAAAAATTCCTTGTCCTCTAAGAGTCATCACTAAACCGTTCAAGACCTTGATGAATACTTCCACAAGCAATTAAAGACATCTATTTTAAAAACTCATCTCGTCTATCGTGCCCTTGATTACGAGCAGAGCGGGACGGCTGTCTACCAATATTTCCACGTGCATTTTACGTGATGTCATCACAAACATCCTGGATATACAACACGCAATCGACTGTGCATGTCTCCAATCTAACATCTTGATGAAAACAATATACCTTCGCGGGTGTCTTTCCCAAAAGAAATTGTCAACACACTGTTTGAAGCGTAACTACCGTAAGCTATATTTATTGATGGAAAGATTACGAAATGCGCTATTCGAAAAAATTGTTTTGTTAAGGTTAATCTAATCGTATTTGACTGATGTGTGCCTATTCGGTGCAGACAAGTTGTTGTGGAGTTGTTCCAATTAAAAACTTGAAAAACAGACCGCCGATGGGAACGCAAAGGCATCCTGCTGAGTCTCAAGAGACTCTCGGCAGACACTCGGCAGAAACACATCTTGCCAGTGACAATTATGGCAAGCCAAAGCAGACAAAAGTGGATTGAGTTTGACACGCGATAGTTGAGTTGTATATATGATAGTCCAAAAGACTATACGATACTTGAGAATAACTCTACTTGGTAGTCGAAATAAATGAACAACAATTGAGATTTATAAGCGGTATTCGAGAATTATTAGCAATAATCGAGAATATTCTAAACTTTATAGCGCAGTCGAGATTTTATATGCGATGGTCGAGATTTTATTTGCAAGAGTCGAGATTTTATATACGATGGTCGAGATTTCCGACTGTAATTTTGGTCAGCTCCTCTGTTTTGCACCATAAAACGTGCCACATCTACATTTTCTACACTGTGATCGCCTCTTACCCGAGATGGCAGGCCAAACTCCTGAACACCATCTTGAAAATACTACAGCATTGTTACAGCTCTGTTATTTGAGCAGCAATGCAGATAAATGACTACTCGACTGAAGCCATCTTTGCAGCCGTGAATGACAAACCTCTGGGATATCAACTTGTGATTAGAATCAATATGCCACAGATGGTTTGGACACTGAACATTATACACACGGTGGCAGATTGCATATCTTTTCCGTATGCTTCTCCCTATTGGATCTACTTGGCAAAGACTTTCTCTTATTCTCGTTCTTTAAACGAGGATTTTCGGCCTTCCCTTTCAACTACCTCTGACATAGGATTCTCCACTATAGGGCGTCAATTGCAGGATTTCAAGAACTTGATTATGAAGATCAATGTCACTTATGTCTGAGAAGTTTGCCTGAATCCCATACTCAGTTCGTCTCCTCAGCAGAGTTTTTTCTGATATGCCAAGAACTGCTGCAATGGCCTTCCAATTCATACCTGTATCTCTCAACTGTTCAATTTGCACTTTCGCTATGTTGAAGGCAGGTCTCCCACCTGTGCTTGGCAACTTGGAAGGAACGTTGCTTAAAGTGCCTGGTGGAGATGCTTCCACGACTTCAGATAGCTTTTTAAAACCCAGGTTTCCAAGGCTCGTAGCAAGTCTGAAAGTGTGTTTGACAGACTATTATGATTAGGGACAACAGATGCAGAATGTTGTGCTGAATTAGTTGTCCCCAACTCTTCGTTTTCAGACACACCCACGGCCATGGCCAGGACTATGGCAGCATAGTTTTCCAGTTTGCTTTTACAGTGTTCTGCACCGACTGAGTCTTTATTCCGATATGATTGCATGCTGTAATCAAACTGACTTTTAATACTCAAAACAAAACCTCTCAGTTCTTTGACATCCACCAAATGTTATGGAAATCAACCTCGTGTTTTATAGGAAAAAATGTCCACCTAACATGAGTCGTTGAACGTGTCTATCTACAGCCGCTGACCAAAATTGCAGTCGGAAATCTCGACCATCGTATAGAAAATCTCGAACATCGCATATAAAATCTCGACTGCGGTATAAAGTTTCGAATATTCTCGATTATTGCTAATAATTCTCGACTACTGCTTATAAATCTCAATTATTGTTCATTTATTCCGACTACCAAATAGAGTTATTCTCGAGTATCGTATAGTCTTTTGGACTATCGTGTATACAACTCAACTATCGCGTGTCAAACTTGATACGCTTTTGTCCGCTTTGGCTTGCCATAGACAATCCTTTATTCTATTTTCTGGCCGACAATTTTCTTTTTCTTGAAAGAAGCTTAAGCAGAGCGCGGCAGAACTCAATATGGTTGCTGGTCGGGTGCCGGCACATGATGACTTCTTAAAACACTAACTCTAGTCCTTCTCGATGATAATTTTTTTCTCGCCATTCTTCATCAAATTTCTTTTATTTCTCTCGCTTACAGCTTGTTGATTCATACTTCAATCACGAACCTACCCCGCTATAAAAGTGCCTATTACTTTAGTGGCCCGTTTGGCTCGGCAACGGTAACAAAGGAGCAAACGAGTAAAAAAGGAGCTGGCTCGTTTGGTGAATAATTCTAAATTACCCACTTGGAGCTAACCAGCATGTATGCTTTAAAAAGAGATACTTCAACCATGAGGCGCACATTTCTGTTTTACCGCGTAATTTGAAATTGCAAATTCTCACAGCTTCTCTCCTTGCTCGTGAAAAAGCTTAACCTCGACTTGCTTGACTTTTTAATGTTATAAGTGGTTATATGTGGTTTCACATACCAATGAAAAACCAGTTTCTATTAGTACATGTCAACTTGAGTGATGTGGTAACAGTATAATGGAACGAAGGTGACCACAATTTGAAAAGGAAATTAGCAAATTCCTCTAAGTGTGAGATAAAGCTTGTGTGCGGCATTCTTAATAGGAAAACGGTCGGTGTAAAACTGGGACAGCTACACTCTGAAATTATGCTCCCTTCTGTGAAATTATTCGGAAAAGATTAAATTTTCGTAATTCTTCCTGTTGCCTTCCCCATTACATAAAATTTTGTAGTGAAATTTCTGAGGAATGGTGGCTGGTCTGCGTAGCTGTAAATTTGGACAACTTATTTATTACAACATTTTCCGTCAATAGTGGATATTGAATTAAAAAATCGCACTTTGTTAGTGGGTGCCGGTGTCAAAGCTTGAAGGAAATACTGATTTAAAACGACTTGAAATTAACGGTATAATACGGGTTGGTGTGGCTTTTCAAAAGAGAATCCCGATTTTTCCAACTTGTTCAGTTTTAAAGGGCTTTTGTGAAACAACAACAGAGCCCCCCAAAATTTTTTTCTTGAGTTAAGAAAAAAACGTTTACTCCGAATGGCACCATTTTTTACTAACACTTCACTGCTACTGAATGTACTGAGAAAAAAATATTTCCATGAAGATATCTTGGCAACTCCACTCGCGAATCGGCAAAAATTGTTTGCATAATAGAGCAGCCAAACACATAAAAATCTCTTGTCCTCCAAGAGTCATAACTTTAACGCGGATGTTTTCTTTGCTGCATGACGAGACAGCAAGATGTTTACAGATTACATGTGTCACGTTTTCTGCGAGCGAAACGCTGCGCACCTTACATTACAGTTTGATTGTTCTATCGATTTCGTAAAGAAAAGGAATTTTGGAAAGGAAATTTTTGTGGAGGCTCGAGGATCAATCGTGATCTTCCAAGTTACACTGCTAAAGTCGCCGGATAGAACGCTTTAATTAGATTACACACCTGATACTTTGATACGTGAGCGTAGATTACTTAGTTCAATAAGTACGCTCTCGATTTCGCAAGAAACACTCGTCGGAAAATCTGGAAATAAATATTTTCAAAAAGTAGTTTCCATC
The DNA here is from genome assembly GCF_964205215.1 of Stylophora pistillata. Taxonomy (NCBI): domain Eukaryota; kingdom Metazoa; phylum Cnidaria; class Anthozoa; order Scleractinia; family Pocilloporidae; genus Stylophora; species Stylophora pistillata. The sequence continues at coordinate 38,846,132 of NC_142522.1, forward strand.
ACGCTTACATCGAAGAGTTTTGCGACTACATCAGAAGTAAAATGTGACACCACTCTCTGCAATATTCGAGTAGTTTCTCAGGAAGAAAGAAATGGCTAAATGCACATGGTTTCTTTGGTGCGTGACGTGGCACCAAGCTGTTCACAGATTACATATTAAATCCATAGTTAGTATGTGTCACGTGTTTTGCGAGTGAAACGCTGTGCATCGTACATTACAATTCAAAATGTTGACTGTTTTATCGATTTTCTTTAAGAACGGAAAGAAAAGGAGGACATTGTCGTGGCGTCCCGATGATCAATCACGAGGGTTTAAGTTCGATGCTTACTAGGTCGCTAACGTCAAGAAGACGTGCGCTAGGATTGCTAGAGGATAATATTACACGCCTGATTTGCTATTGTATAAACTTGTCACCTAAAACCTGTCAATAAAACACCTTCATGTCAACAACATTTCATCATAAAGGTACAACAAACATGACTTTGCAAACATAGCCGTGTCAATTTTCGAATCCCAACAAATCCAAAAGCGCGCCATCCTAGATATAAGCTGATCGGTTTTGCACCTTTTTCAACTCCAAATCGCAAAATTCAATTCTAAGAAGGCACAATCGAAAGAATGTAATTATTTTGCGTCGATACAGCCCATAGAAGGGCTCTAACGAGCGAATTGCTAATGGTAAGTTTACCCCACTAGTGTAAAGTTTACCCGGCGGTCAACTGAAACAAACAAAGCACTCTGATTGGTCATTTTGGGTAAAAATTACCCTCATCTGGTAAATGTTTTTAGTGCATATTGTTTTTCATAAGGGCACAATGTTTTAGACATGTGTTAATTATAGAAACCCGAATATTGTGTCTGATCTGTTCTGTAGATCTGTTATGATTTGAAATAGAGACAAATGTCTTATCTCTTCTCCTCAAATTTCATATCATATCAACCTCCAAATAATATAATATAAGAATAATAATTATACATTAATTGAAGCTCTCCCATAGGAGCTTTTCAGCCATAATGTAGACCAACTAAGTGCTCAAAAAACCCCACTGGCAGAAGGTAGACCAGTGGGTTATTTACAGAGTGCAGCCGAGGAGTTGAACTAGGGGCAACCGAGAACAAATCTAGTGAGTGGCAGGGTGGAGGACTTGAACCCAGGCCACCGGATTACAAGTCCAGTGCTGCTAACCACTTGGCTACGCTGCCTCTCTCCCCAAATCTAAAGAGGCACATGATAATGCATAATACTTCAACTTGTAATAGTATTAAGCATCTAATTCTCCAATAACACCACCCCTGAATCAAAAATTACAGTCATGAGAAAAAGGAAATGATTGCAAACTCAAGGATCAGAGCTCTTGATTGTTAGACAAATTCTCCTTGTATGTACCATAGGAAAATGTATCAAGAACATTATGGAGAACTTGTATTTACTGATGTTAGGGTGAAGTGTATCTTATCATTACATAATGATTCAATTTGTACCATAATCTCCTTGATATCCCTGTTTCTGAGCTGATCCAGGGGATCAAGGAAGTTCTGTTTGACAGTATTGTCAAGTGCTTCTTTAATTTCAGCTAGATTTGAAAAGGCCTCCCCAGCATCCTGAAGGGCTTGGCCTGAAGAGAAATTTAAGCCATAGCACAATTATATTAGTTAACTTTTTGTAGAATCATATCATTGAATAAAATCTCGCATTCTGATTGGTTAATGAAGCAAGGTATTTAGCAAGGAATTGTGAGTTGAAAATGAGACTAAGTGATACTGTTTCACATCTACATATACATAACAACTATAAGTAATGCTGTTTTCTTTTTTTCTCATTTTTATTCAATTATGCATATCAAGGAAAATTCACAACTTGACTTGTGAATTTGGCGTTAAATTGCACTTGAAAACCGACGTCGCACTCATCGCTTTGCCATTCATGTGATATCAGTTTTTGCATGCAATTTAATGCAGAATTCCCTTGTCAAATAATAAATTTTCCTAACAATGTTTAGGCAAAGGCTAGTACTTTGAGCACAAGTCAATATTAAACATCTTCATGTGGATTCTCTGAGTTAAAGTTTCATCAGAGAACAGAGAAACAGAGACAGATGTGAACACAGGGTACATATACAAGCATCAATTTACTTTGTCTTGTCTTTTCTTTCTTCTTTTCCTCATTAGTCAGAGTAATTACAATTATCTGTACTTTCAAATAACAATCAAATGTCAATAATGAAAAATGCTTATGCCCATAAATATGAAAATAAAGTTTAAATGAAAAAGTTAAACGCTTATATACATGTATACCTTGCAGTATCAAGAATGGCGAGGTGTGCAAGTATTAAAGGAAGGGAAAGTAACCATCTCTGATACAGGTACTGTGTTCATTGAGTGAGCGTACTAAGTAAATCAGTTACATGCAAATGTTAGTCTATTTACCGAAGAGTGACTCATCACCCAGCTCCTGGCCACCTTTTTGCATGGTCTCTCCAAGAAGGCCCTCTGGTTGAGGGTACCTTGACACTTTGGCTTCACCTCTCACTTTGTGTACGGTAGATTGCATTGTAAGCTTGGCCCGTGCAGCTAAAAAGTATATTACATAAAAGTAAAAATGTGGTAAAAGCAGAGAGAAACACAACTCTTCTCAGAAACCAAGATTAATTCACCGTGTACATGAACACCTCTTACTAACTGAGTTTGAGGTCTGCACTTTAAGTTATAGAGTTTTTCACTTTCAGATTTATAGCCCAAGCATGAACTGCACAGGTCATAAATCTGAGTATTAAAAACTAGGTTCGGAAAAAAAATACAGTGTATGGTACAGACTACAAAAACAAGATTAGCAAGGTATTTATTCTATCTCTGGGTTCAAATAGAGGAAGGAGATTTCAATTCAAGCTGACCATTGAATTAAGCAGGCCATAATTAGTTCTTATTAACTCAGTGGGAGGTCTGTATGGGAGAATCTTGACCAAGGTCGCCAGTACAGACCGAACGCAGAGAGGTCTGTACCAGCGACCAAAGTCAAGATTCTCATATACAGACCAACCTAGCTCGGTTAATAAGATGTTTATTATATGGCTGTATCCTATATGCCATTTTTTTGTATTCTTTGTTCCTTTTTTTCCTAGACCAGTCTAGATGGGAAAATCTAGACCGCTTTCAATATTGATTTCAGCCAATCAAATTTGTGAATTCGGTAGTTCCAAGTCCTTGTGAGACAGCCATACAATAAAGTGAAATACGACCTGCTAAATTGAGCAATCACAGAGCACATACTAACTGGGAGAGATAATAGTTTTGAACATGTTCCTCTGAAATGCTACACTTCCAGTTTACAATGCACTGTATACTGAGTACCTGGGTTAGGCTGAAGGTATTCTTTTGTTTTACTACTAACATGATCCACCAGGTTTGCAGTAAGATCTGTTTTCTATACAAAGAGAGCAAAACAAATGGAATGAATGAGCTTCCTGAGGAGTTACATGTGTGCATCATCATATAAGTAACACAAACATAAGATATTTTTTGCCACTCAAAATATGTAAGAGTGGCAAAATATTATTTACAAATTTCCTTTAACTTACTATACTTCAATAAAAGTTCATTATTTTATAAAGTGGATCCTTCATTTAGTCTGTTCAATTTACCCAAAATTAGTCTTAAACTTGTATTAAATTACAGATTGGTCAACTCAGTTAAATACATCTTTCACTTAATGTACAGAGCTGTTCCAAAATAATTATGCCCAGATTAAACAGTGGGTAACACAAATGGGAAACACATTTCTTTAGCCCAGTGCTAGAGATGAAAAAAATTTATGAACAGACCTCTCAGTCAGATCAAAACTTCCTTGCTTTTAACCCTATCCCTCCAAAAATACAAATTATGACTTATCAGAAGCTGTGCAAGTGGGAACAGCTGGAGATCTCATAAATAGTCCTCCTAATAATATTTTAAAACAATGAACATTTTTTTTTAAATTTACTCTGAATTTATCGCAACAGCCAAAAATTCTAAATTTTCCACATAAAGATAACAAGCTTACCCCTTATACATAAGACTTTTTGTCTTCTAATTTCATTTTCTTTGCAGCGGGGAGGGGGGGGTTCGTTATGTTCCAATTTGGTTATACTTCATGAACAGGTATGGTACATAATATTATTTTTCCTTTGAGGAAACCAATAGGAATTCTTTTATTACCTTTTCCAGACTTTTCAGAAAAGTACACTTATATCTAAAAAACCGATTTGTTGAATCCAAACAAATTTTTCATCATAATTTTCCATCACATTCTGCACATCACCATCGATTTAGAGTGCGATTTTTGCAAAATACTCGGTAAAAATAAAGCGACCGTATGGGTCTTCGAATCGCGTTCGATTCGTTGATGCTGTTTTTTTTTTCCTTCAATTAATTCAACATCATCCTTTTACATAATAAGAAGATTAAAAACTCAATTATACGTAATATCTAAGTTTGTAAATTGAGCAAAAATTAATGCGATAGAATATAGGTTTTCCTTTTAATAGTAATGAAAACGAGGAGAGAATAAGCTTACAGGAAAATTGAAAAACTACACACCTGCCCTCGAATTTCCTCATGGTGGCATTTTTTTAAAATGATTCATTTTAAACTGCATGAAATGAATATAGCTATGAGACTACTTAAAATTTGCGGGCATAAAAATCAATAATTATTGTTTTGCTAGCATTCCGATAATAACAAGCGCTACTTGCAAGTTTCGATCCAAAAACGAACATGTATAGAACAATAGATATTTTGCAAGTCATTACGAAACAATAGGAAATTGAAGTTTAACTCTCGCTGGGCAAAACATTCGTAAATTTAAAATAATTTGAACTATTCAGTGGCACAAGAAACTGAAAATCTCATAACACGCCGTTTATCGGTAACATCGGTGTGTCAAATTTTTCATGGCGTCAGCGGTTATTGTATCTTGTGTCAAGTTCCTTTTGGCACTTATGGAAAGGGTTTCAAAACAAAATGGATTACAACTCAGCTACAAAAAGAAATTAGAAGGTTGCCCCAGGTTCTGCGAGGTTACGAGGTAGAGTATTATTTCTTAATAACAGAGATAAAATTATTTTAAAAAAAGTGATGTCTTTTGTAAACACTGAAGGTTACTTATGCAGTTCTGCTTACAAGTAGAATTTAACGGCCAGAAAGGGAAAATACATATGGGCAGAGTCTGGGGTCAGTTTCATAACCCTTGAAAGGCAACTTACTCTTTCCAGCTCCACAAAATCTTCTTCTAATTTCGATCCTTTGGCACCACCAATCTTCTCGCTCATGAACTATTATAGAACAAACGGAAATCAAAGTTGATAAGGTTTGTGAAACCTGAACGCGATCGCGAACACGTACGAAGTTGTGCCGTGAAATACTTATTAAAGTAGTAAATTACTACTCGCCCATTGCCCTACCTGATTCGCCTTGTTAATCTGTTTTTTGAACCCTGCTAATGACATGATGACTGTACTCTGATCTTTGAACTACTTGATCGTCTTTTTAAAACGGTTTTGAAGTGCAACACACGTCTAACGACGAAAATAACTCTTGAATCAGGCAAGTCACGTCGACTGCTCTCACTTCCTTCGACGGAGAACCTGGGCTTTAGTCACATGACTTAAAATGGCGGATGATGACAATTTCGAAAGCCCGCGTAAATCAGTTAACTTGATCGTGTCTTCTTCTTGTACTCGCTATATGGGAGATCTTCCGCAGTTAAAATAATCGGTTGGAGGTCAAGGTGGTGACATGGGGGACAAATGTCAATGGTGTTCTCTAGTGTGCGCAATTTGCCGCATAGGGTGCTTTCGAGTACGTACAGCTTAAATCTATTTAACATATCTTTTTTTGATATTATAATGATCAATAAGACTTTTGATCATGAAATTATTGTAGTTTTATTTGCAAGCTGGAACTTGAATTTCGAAAAATAACTCAATCAACGTTAACGTCATTACAAATGAAAAAGGAGAATGAAAAGGTTGGAATGAGGTCGAGAATAGTAAACTTGTTTAGTTCTGTCCGAATCGAAGTACTAAATTAACTTAATTACTCTTGCTGAGTTCTATCCTCTTGCTTATAATCCTCTTACTAATCGAGTTCGAGGTCTGTACTACTTTAAGTTACGGAACCTCATTTTTAACGCTCGGATTTAAGGCCTGTGCGCTTGATTGCGCTTGGGCTATAAATGCAAGTAAAGAAAAAAAACAAAACAAAAACAGAAAAACGCAATCTGTTACTTGACAGTAACCTTAAGAAAAATAAGGAACTTTACTAATTTTAAACTACGGAAACATTTGGTAGAAACATTAATTCTGTCTAAAATAAGCTACTGTGACATTGTTTTTTATCCACTACCAAAGTTCCTCTCAGCTAGACTACAAAGGCTCCAGTTCGCTATGGCTAGTTTCATCACTTGTAAATATGTAAACAGTATATCTACCATTTTGGATCTTGGCTGGCTACCTATCCTGGAGCTAAGAGACTACTCGCTACTAAAGACTATTTTTAAAGCACTGTATTCTGATAACTGGCCCTCCCATTTAAATTTGCAAGTCGTAAAACCCATTAGGCATCTCCATTCCAGTGTTGCTCCAAGGCTTTATGTTCCATTTGTACAGGGCACCTTTCAGCATTCAGCAGCCATGATTTTTAATGAATTGCCAGCAAATATAAGGAATTGCACAGATTTTAAAGAATACTGCAGGCTCTGCAAGGTGTTCTTAAAGGCGCGCACTTTGTCTTCCTTGTAAAGATATAGAAACAACCACCACCACCAACCAATATATTCTGCATAATTTACTTTCATGTATAGTTTTTATTACAATTTAGTTAGTCATTATAATTTAGTTTTAATATTAAATTTTAGTATCGTAGGCCTTCACAGAAGAGCCAGACCTTTTTATGTAGATATACTGTGAATAAACCGTTATTATTATTATTATTATTATTATTCGAATAAGTAAAGATTTGGTAAAACATTTGACAATGAAAAACTGCGATAAAATATTATAAAGCATGACAATAATGTTCAATAATGTTTCAACGCATTGCTGATCATCGATACTCTGCCATTGGTCGCCACCTGAGAGATGCCCATGGGAACATTGACTTACTCAATGAGAGCCAGTTTAGAATGCTTAAAAAATGCGGCACGAAATGGGATTGTCTTGTTTATGAAATGTTGTACATAAGAACAATAAGGCCCAATTTAAACACCCAGAGCGATTCCATTAGGGCTAAACTCTTTGTTTAACTTTCAACGTTTTGTAATTTATTCACCGCTTCATTATATATATACTCGATTTTATTATTTTAGTTTACTTGATAATGACGTTCTGGAAACGTCAAAACGTCGTGTCATGCTTTATAATATTTTATCGCAGTTTTTCATTGTCAAATTATTAGTATTGTTATTATTATTTGGATCGATAAAAGGAGGTTAGATATTAATTATATCTCTCAGTTCAAATAGAGGGAAAGATTTCACTTCAACAAACTTATTAGTTTAGCAAGGCATTAAGTGAAACATTGCCTGCTAAGTAGACCTAACAGAGATAATTATGCAGTAATAATTTATCAATAAGACGGAAATTGTAGATTATCACTTTTAATAAAAGAATATCATGTTACTTTACTTCCCTAGGTTTTATGGCAGGTAGGCGGGGATTTGAATTTTTTTTTTTTTTTTTTTTTTTGCTAATTGCTAATTCTATTTTGTGAAGTAACAATTCACACAGCAGACATATTAAATATTCAAAAGTTTTTGTTTTTAATGAAGATATTTGGGAGCATGCACGTATGACTGGGTCTTTCTTTTCTTCCCTTTCCTGTCCAGCAGGTTGGATCTACATCACAGTTTAAGTAGGGGGTTATTTTCTAGAGAGATTTTATTGGCTGCAGAGAAATAATTAGCAAAAATATGTTTGTTTTTTTTTTTAACTAGATGTGGCCAATTATGGGATAAAACAACTCAATGGTTTTCTAAAAACAACCCTGTGTCTAAAAACTACCTCTTCCCCACCCCCATATAGAGAGATTCTATATAACCATCCCACTTTGATATAATTTGTTTCATGTACCAGGAATTTGGGTCAGTTGGCCCACAAATATCTCCTTGCAAAAGAGAGACTTCATCCTGAAAACCCATTCTAACAACTGAAATATACAGAACTGTTGTATTTTACATCGCATAGTGTTACCAAACAATCTGCTGCAAGGAACCTTCAGCACCAAAGCCATCGTACTCTGTGATTGCAATTGGACTTAGCCAGGCTGGCAAGTCAATGCTGTTTGCAAAGCTGAGTGGAGACACATCTGAAGAACTTAAACCGACTGTGGGTAAGCTCTATTTGTGAGTGTCTAATAAGATTTGAATATCCATTTCAGTAAGACCTCTTGTTGCAACGATTAAATCACCCCTGATGAAGAAGGCACTAGACAGGAGTGTTGAATTGTAATTCCCCAGTTACATTCATTTTAATCCTTAAACAAGAGTAGCATCAAACCATTTCTGATTCATTTCAGGTTTATCACTCAGAGTTGACATTTGTTTTATGACTGAAGAAGGATAATTAAAGAGATCTTTGTAAATGCCTATTGACCATTTTACTCCCTGATTCTTGAAAAGGATTCTCCCAACTTGCTATGTTGCATCATGGGTTAGTGGGAAGAATTTGGTTTTAGGTCAGGGCAATATCCCCTATTTCTGAGTCTGAGATATCCATGACAAACCCCCTTTGACTGTTTGATTCAGTTCAGGAAATTTTCTACCAAAAAAGTGATTGGCACATAGTGTTACTAAATCCATTCAGTAATACACATAATTATTTCTAAACTTGCCATGGTAGGATTCTCTGTGAAAGCTGTCCAATTACCCAGTGCCATTCTAAATATTAAAGAACTTGGAGGTGAGTATATGACTTCAAAGTTAGTACTAACAATATGTACCTTCAGTGATTAGTAACCGTTGCCCTCAACAAATCACATCTAATACCCATGTCACCTTAACTCCCAGATGTGATTAACATGAAACTTCTCTGTATCATATCCATACATTATCCAGCCAACAGGTATTGAGAGTATTCAAACTTATCAGGTAGAAGTTGTTACCCTGATCTCACATAAAATTCTCATAATCAATCTACAAGGAAATGTGTAGCAGTTAGAGGGGAGAATTAACAATCCGAGATCTTGGTAGATAAAGGGTTAATACCTTAACACAAGTCTGCCTATTCTCTGTAGATTTCCTAAGATGCTGGCAAGAATTTGTTTGAAAATCAAGAGCTTCTTTTAGTGGGTGATCATTTCCTTTATTCTCCTGACCTTAATGTGTGATTCAGGGGTGATATTGTGAGGAGAAATTAGATTCAAATCACCCTAAAGGTGATCTCTCAGAAAAAAAAAATTGTTAAACAAGTTTTTAAACTTTCCGTAAGTGTTCCTCACCAAAGTCTGTTTTTAAAAATGCAATACTGAAAAAGATGGTCACTGTGCTTGTTTAAGAGATATGATGGGCCAATCTTACCCAATTGTACTGGGGTAATTCATCAGTTCACTGTAAATTTTCAGTGGCTGGAAGCTAGGGTTTCTAAAGTGGCACTTAAAAAGCTTGAAAGGCAGAAAGTTGCAAACAAATTGATAAATAATTTGTGGAAAAATCACACAATTTTAAATATCATCAACTCAAAACATTCCTCATTTGTTCATGAATTTATCTAACTTTGCACAATAGGTGGAGACAATGTCAGAAAGTACTGGCCACACTATTTTGGAGGAGCTGAGGGGATAGTAAGTGAAAAAAATTGAAGCTTTAATATTATTTTAAGGAATACAGGACCTTGTCCATGTTTACATGGACTCATCGTGACACAAGGGGGGCTGGGAGAATTCAAGAAAGTTATGCAATCCCAAGATACAGCTGGCAATTCTGTTTGCAATTATACTCATGATCAACAGGTTAGACTCCAGGCCCTGGTTGAGGGTTTATAGGTTGGAATACACTATCAACTGGATAAATCTCTGTCTGGTGGATAGTGTTGTAGGTTTTATTATCACTTTTCCACTGGATATGTAGATTACTTCGTGGTTGGCGAATGAGAACGATTTTAATGGAAAACTTTGAAGCCATGATTCTGGACAAGCAGGAAACGTTGCAAACATTCACTCTCAATTACTTTGCATGGCCATCCTGAAAAGCAGGAAAAACCGAAACGATTTTTCTCACTTGTGAAAAAATCACATCAGGCTTCTGATTGGTCATATGATACTTTTCACCAGGGAAAAACATCATATGACCAGTGGGGTTGCTTCTCATCAAAGAGAGACAATTTTCATTTGGCGAGTTTGCACAGAGTAAATCTCATTACTTATATGATAAAGTGATTTATCTGTTGGACAGTATTGTATGCCCTTTATACAACTGGGCCCTGCTGTATGGGTGTTTAATATTGTCAACCTCTCCTATGATTACAGACTGATTTGAACTCTCTTTTTAAATATAGGCCTGGTACCAATGAATGTATTTGCGTTAAATTTCTGGATGGATGTAGTCACTTATACTAGCCTTTGTTGAACTGGATACATCATGTGCAAACCATTCTAAAAAAATGAGATTAATTGATACAGTGGGTCTGATTTCCAGTCACTAGGCAGGAAGTGAGCCTTTGCGCCTTTCTCTTCCTGGGAGGATGAAAGTTAAGACCGCACCCAAAAAAAACAGCTAGTAGCTGAATAACGTTGAAAAGAATAAAATAACCCTTCGCATGAAAAGGCTGTTGCTTATCAAGCAATGAAAGATGTTTATTTTGGGTAATGGGCTCCTGGCATTTTTCAAATAAGGATCATTGAGTAAATATTGAAATTCAATTCATTAACTGATAATTTGCAGGTGTTTGTGGTGGACAGCAGTAGCAATGATGATGATGTTGATTTAGCGGGAGCAGAATTACAAGATGCCCTGTCCCACTCCTCCTTGGAGTCCCTTCCTCTACTGGTCTTAGCCAACAAACAAGATGTGACTGGAGCCCGCAGTGCAGATGAGGTCAGCTGCTTATGATCTGTTGGATGAACTAAGATGCACAGATGAAATCATCAAATAACAATTTTTTTGCCTTGTTATCATAAACTAAAAACAAACGCACGTATTTCGATTATAGTTCATACTTATGATCTACTGGAGAACAGAAGCGCGGATGACATCACTATTAATAATTATTTTGCTTTGTTATCATAAAAAAAAAAACAAACAAACAAACAAACCAGTAGATTCCATGTTGCCCTGAGTCTGTACAGAAAACGTCAAAATGTGGCAGGAAAATCACTTAAACTATCTGCTGCGTCTCTTGTGCCACCTTTGACGTCACCTGTGATGGATCTATTGCTGAACAGACGGACGGCAAAATGCTGTTTATTTGTTAACTTCTTAGTAGACTACAAGCACCCTCCCCTCTCCTCCCCCTTCCCCTTCCCCTCCCCCTCCCTTTCAGTCCGTCGCGCGAGTAAAAAAAATTGCTGTTAGCGCGCCGTGGGGAACTCTTGGAGTGACGCCGATACGCCGCAGGAACTCCATGATTTTTCACGATTTTTTTTTTTTTTTCTTACTCACGCGACGGACTTCGCCGAAAAGGAGGGACTACCCATAGTTTTAACTGGTGAGTGAATACGGCGTCTTAAGCTTATGCAAATGGTTGATTTTTTATTTGCGTTACGTACTTTCTTTCGATTCCCAGCTATCGAGGATGATGGGATTAGACGTCATTGCACGGAAGAGGAATTGGCACGTACAAGCGTGCTCTAAAGACGACACGGAAAGTGCTAAACAAGGACTGAGTAAACTACTGTCATTCATCAATCCTGACTCGGAAACATCAGAACAAAATAGATTATGAGCTTAGACGAGTGTCTCTCGACCAACAAAAGAAATATTTGGAACCGGAACACATCTTAAATGAGAATGATTTCGTATTTAATTTGATCGAATTCTGTGTTTCGATCTTCGGAAGTTGTTTGTAAAGATATTTGCGATATTAGTACTACTATTATTAATTGTATCATTATCATTTTCGTCATAATCATTATCTCCACATTTTAAATCAAGAAACGATAAATGTAACCTTTATTTAAACAGCTTAATGTTGTTTTGGATGATAAAATTGGCGCAAAAAATTTCCTTTCGGAGAAAGAAGAATTGTTTTAAGCCTAAAGTTGAACTTTTCTCTTCGTGGCTGCGATATTGCTTGAGGATTCTACGATGTTTCTAATATATGTATGCACCCATTCATACTCGCGAATTGTGTGTGCACTTCACCCGTTCAGATCGATTTCCCGGGCTACTGCTAACAGCAGTTTCTTGCTTCTGACTCCTAAACCCGACTGTTTGATTCATTTTACATCTGCATTCGCGCATTAGCAATTAAACTCAAGTAGGTTTTTGTTTGGCAGAGGCCATCTTTTACTATTCTTTAAATGTTTTTAGACATTTTTGTCATCTTCATAAGTTGTAGCATCCTCAGTAAATTGCGGAAGTCGTTCGAACATCTTCTGTAGTTTGCAGATTTCGTGAAAACATTTCCATAATCCCGACGGGGTTTACGGAAATCTCACATTAACAACATTTAAGCTGGCATTAGTGAATATGTTAGAAGCTAGAAACTTGTAAAATGCGTTGGGAATGAACAGCTATGAGTTGAAAAATGTCGAGACTTCTGTTTCAGATTTTATTTCCTCGTACGGAAAGAATATCTGCATCCATGGAATGTTACCTGTGTTTTAAATTGTAGTTTCTTCGAACCGATTTCATCCCAAAACTCATCTACAATAGCATAAGCTAAAATGTACGTATACGAATTAAGTTAATTTATTCCTGTAAAAATGTATAAAAGTGGAGGGAAACAAGGAAATGTCTTAAGCTCCAATCTTTTGGAGAACTAAATGACTTGTTTGGTGTGTAAACTCGAGGTGTCGTATGGCGAGGTCAACTTCCTCATTTCAGAATCTCCTTAATTCCAACTAAGTTGTCGGTACGACCAAGTTTTTGTCATGTCTTGACATGTCCGACAGTAATCTGGGTCTCTGGTTATCAATATCCGTAACGCTCTTATAAGCACACCCGACTAATATTTGTTCCCCTGTTCAGAACTTCATGTTCCTATCAAGGCCAGCCACGTCTCTTTCCTCCCAACTAAAAGCTCAAATATTGCTATTAGTCTGGGCTGCGAAGGATTTTATTAAGAAGTGTAATTGTGGTTTAGAACCTTCCTTAGCCTCCGTTTTAGAAGGTTTTTCAACTAAACTAATGTATCCTTAATGGTTTATTAGAGACTACTTCAGATAATTCGGTGGAATACATGCCTATTTATTCAGTTATTTGTACATAATTATATAACACTTCTAGGGCTGTTTGCCCAGGCGAGTGCTTTCTACTACAGTACTTTTCCGTAATCTTGCAGACTTTGTGTTCCTACTTAATTTCTAATACAGTAATATTTACCCTCAATAAAATTATTTACGAAATGAGGACTAGATTTTGTTGTCTTTCCATGCTATGATCAGAATTTACCATTATTAGTGCCCCGTAACACCGAGAAGTGGCCTTGATGGTTAAAAAAATTCTCTTTGTTGATACTATAGGAAATATGAAGAAAGCATTATGGAGAATATCCATACTGATGTTATGGTGCAAAGGCTCTAGCCACAGTCGAACCTCGCTCAACCAATTACTATAAAAAAAAAAAACTCTTAAATCGATTGACTTCCGGCCAGCATCGATTCCTATCTTAATTTGATATGATATACACAAGTCACTAAAAATTCTGCGACACATTCGTCCTTCAGTTGAGATGGCTTACAAACAAGCGTTTTGTCTTTCCTTCATGATTTCCGATTTTTTTCTTCTGTAACAAGCGCTTACACCGGTCTCTCTAACAATGTACGTGTTGTTTATTTTTTAAAACTACTAGTCTGCTTACCTATCTTTATTTCTTGGCCTTTTGTCTTCAGTTACTCGTTTATTAATTTGAGTATTTTACGTGACTTTTAAGACTTTTCGTTCACCCTTCAGCTAACCTGGAAGAAAAAGAACTTCTCGGAAAAAGGAAGGCTGCTCTTCCTTCGGGCTCACTGACTCGAAGGGAGGAAGCAAAACGTGTTGCGACGGAAATTGTTCCAACACGTACCCGGATATTTGTTGTGGCTATAAAATGACTGACAAGATTAACTTTTAATCAAATGAACAGCGCTGCGGTGCAAGTACACTCTACTCTCTGTCAATATAGTAACGACGGTTGTTACAGCCCAACTTGCAAAAAAAAACAATAGGTATTAACTATTTACATACATTACTGAGGTGTCATCAATCTGTTTTGGTTCGCTACGCGTAAATTTTGCAACTGGTATAGGCAGGGATAACCTTGGATTTTCAGCGTCTTCTCGAAAACCTCTTTGGATAGAATCGGCGTTAGAATGGTTTGGAGGGTCAGTAAAATTCTCGCCACATTATTTCTTCATATAACGTTGTGTTTGAGTGTTCCACTGAGCGATTTTTATCCATATGGAGTCAGCAAAGGCGATACTGCACTTCCGCCAAATGACGACGGCGGTTCAGGAAAAATACCGATCTCAATTCGCTTTCCGTATTTTGACAAGAATCACGGTTCCTTATATGTAAGTACGCAGTGTTTTAATTTACTTTTGAGTGTGATTTATTTTTAAACTCAGCGGTAAATTTTACGAGACTTTTTCTTTAAATAAATACTGAAAAGCCTGCATTTTAATCGACTTCGATTGTACATGATGTCGCGCTAAATGTTTCAAAATTGAAACTCACGGACTGTATGAAAGAGTTTCTCCTTTCCTTACTTCAGTGAAAATTCTAGTGAGAATTGTCTATTCATAATGTCTCTGATTTCTAGTTTGTTTTATAAAATCGTCATGAACTACTCGCGTGACACTTGAAATATTTTGTCGGAACCACCGTTTGTCTCGCTTGATTAAATATAACTGAAAGCTATACTGATCAATAAAGTATTCAGACGACTTTACTTTAAAAGTCAATCGTTTAATTTTGAGCCGAATGATACAAGGTTGCTCGTTTATTCCTTCATATCTTCACTACCCAACAATATTTTTAATTGTTTGAATTTGTGTGATTACTCCAATACGCCACAGATGACCATTTTACCTTACCCATGTGGTACACCTGTGGTGTGACTCACGAGATATATCAGGAACTTCCTGCACACAAATCATCGCGATTTTAAGAGAAGACGAATAGAACGCAAGCAAACAACGAGAAAAATTATCGAATTCAGTATACAAGACTTTACATTTTCATTTTCAACCAGATTGTGAATTGAAAGCATGCGTGATGGTCGGGCAGGCGCGACAGTGTGACAGTGACATTTACTTGAATGACGTCAATTTTTTTCAAGGATTATTTTTCAGAGCCACGTAACTACCCAAAGAAAATTTATGAAATAAGAGAGTACAATCATACTTTTAGAGGCTATAAAAGCGCAAGGTTAAGCTTTTAAATAATCCGAACGCAAGCAGCAAAATCAAGAATCCATTCAGATTAAGCAAATCTGCGTGACCTCTCCGTTAAAGCACATGTTATATACGAGTCAGAGTTATAGTTAGTATAAATCCATTAGCGTTCTTTCACAAATACTGTAATCTGACAGGCTAGGCAACTCGCTATCTATTTTAGACTTTTAGAACAATCAGATTTATATAAGCTCGAGATTTCTATTTAAACAATAGAGTGTTTCTGTCTAGGAACTATAGTTCCGAGACGTAAACACTCTATTGTCTTTATTGTTTACTACTACATTTTCTTCCGCGCGCCAGTTGAAAAACAGTCAAAACCCACTAAATGTAGATCAATCAAATATTTATTCATGCGTGCAGTCTGTCACAAATGTCAATAATTCACAACCGTACACTGGCTAACTAATAAGTTATACCGATCAGAACTGAAAAGTCATTGTTTTTCGCGACCGTCAAACCATTCAAAATTTTTCACGGATGGGTACTATCCGTCCGGGTATTTTTCGCGGACGGGCACTATTTAGTTCTCATTAACCGAGCGGGAGGTCTGTATGGGAGATTATTATATGGCTGTGTCTCACAAGGACTGGGAACTACCGAATTCACGAATTTGATTGGCTGAAATCAATATTGAAAGCGGTCTAGATTTTCCCATCTAGACCGGCATTTAGACCGGTCTAGAAAAAAAAGGTACAAAGAATATAAAATATTGGCATATAAGACACAGCCATGTAATATACATCTTATTAACTGAGCTAGGTCGGTCTGTATGGGAGAATCTTGACCTCGGTCGTTGGTACAGACCTCACTGCGTTCGGTCTGTACTGGCGACCTCGGTCAAGATTCTCCCATACAGACCTCCCTCTCGGTTAATAAAAACTAAATCTTGACCGAGGTCGCTAGTACAGACCGAACGCAGTGAGGTCTGTACCAGCGACCGAGGTCAAGGTTCTCCCACACAGACCGACCTAGCTCGGTTAATAAGATGTTTATTATATGGCTGTCATATATGCCAATTTTTTATATTCTTTGTACCTTTTTTTCTAGACCCGTCTAGATGCCGGTCTAGCTGGGAAAATCTAGACCGCTTTCAATATTGATTTCAGCCAATCAAATTCGTGAATTCGGTAGTTCCCAGTCCTTGTGAGACACAGCCATATAATAAGGGCTGACAGTGTCTCTCCACGGATAAACACCATCGAGTCACGTGATCAACTTAAACCGATAAGAATTGGAGAAAATTTAGTGGTGAATTATAACGGTCTGATAGTTGCCCTGCGGAAATTTGATGATCTTCAAATAAATATTTGCCAGTGAGGCGAAGCTTCGAGGGCAAATATGCTCGACAGAAACTCTCTGTTGTTTAGATGGGTAGCGAGTATCTCAGCTAGTCTGATGGAACATGGGTCACAGATGTTCAGTCGACCAACCAAAAGGAAAAGAGAGGCGGCCTCATAATGTTTGATTTATTTTTTTTTTCTATGTTAATGCTTATCGCCCAGCTGAATTTCCTTTGATGTAATCTGTCAGCAGATTTTTTTTTAAAGCACATAAATTATAATACATGGCGGTGTTCATTTAAATTTACCAGCGGAAGCTGTGCGGAATCGTATCTTGTATGACTTAACAACGTAAAGACCCTTTTTGGAGGAGTATCGACTTTAAAACTATCTCTGCATCATTTATTTTACCTTTGGTCTGATTTTAAACTATTTTTATTTCAAATTTTACCTGTATTTTCTGATTTCAGGTGAACACAAATGGAGTTATCTCATTTCTGGTCTCAGTGAGTCAGTACACCCCAGCTCCATTCCCCCTGGGGGATAACCGACGCCTTATTTCCCCATTTTGGGGTGACGTGGATACCAGGAATGGGGGAACTGTACTATACAGGGAGTCCACAGACCGTGTATTGCTGGACCGAGCTACAAAGGATGTTCGACGGGCATTCTTAAATCATCAGAAATTCTCAGCCTCGTGGGTTTTCATTGCGACTTGGGACAGAGTGGCTTTCTTTGGAGCTGGAGGAAACTTTAAGAACAAGGTAGTGATTCGATCGCTTTCGGCCCAATTGAGATTTAGAGACAAAGGAATAATGATAATAATAATTTTATAAAAATCGCTAAAAAAAGGATAACGAGCTAATTGTATTTTGAAATACCAGTCGATGAAAACGTCTTTAGAGTTCTTAAGGGAAGTTGTGCTTTTAGTCGTCATACTCAATACAGTACAATTCAATACAATACAGTGCTTTATTCAAGAGAAGAAAATCAAAAATTACAAAAATGTCTTTCAAAAGGAGATATCTAGAGGTCAACCCTATATAAAAGATTCACCGAAATAAAGAAATAAAAAGATAAACCAAAACATTATATACAGATAATTAAAAACTATTTACCATCTTCTCAATCAACTTTCATGTAAATCCTTAATCTGCTACGAAGTAAAGTCAATGAACCTGCGTGTACAATGTCTTTAGGTAAGTTATTCCACATATTAACGATCCGTACAAAGAAAGAAAATTTGTAGCAATTTAGAATGGCTACTTTTACGTAGAGTTTATAATCGTGGTTGGCTCTAGTTCGATTACATTTAGTAAGTTCGAAAAAGTCAGAAAAAGGAAGACTATCTATTCCCAGAACTATCTTATAGAACTGGATCAGAGATAAATACTCTCTACGTTTCTCCAAAGTTTGCCAATTCAATAAGAGGCAGTGGTCTTCGCATTGTATTGGGGAATACAAACAAGTTTTAATGAAATCAGAAAATGCGAAAAGCTCAGTGTTACAATTATCTATGTGTAGAAACTCCAAGGCTTAAATAAGTGAAAAACTGTTGAGAAAAATTTCCATAAAAAAATAAATAGAATTTGATGGTCGCATGAGATGGCATGAGATGCTATGATATAGCTGCATAGTGCATACGAGTTTTTTCGTTACTCTGGCATACCCATCTTCTCCAGTTTTGTTGTTGTTGTTGTTGTTGTTTTTGTTTTTGGTCTTCTTTTTGCTTTTCTTTTTCTCACTAACGTTAATTCACAAGTGGAGGATCTTGAGTAAAAGGGGAGGGACTGACCACAGCGAAAAAAAACATTTCATATTTGACATCGGCCAGCTTTCTGCCAATCAGTTTAATTTTTTCGATGTGACATGGCGTGGTCAAATTTCAGTCCGAATGAGGTTCTTGATTGAACTGCCACCCCAGTTCGGAAAAATACGCAAATTTTATTCGCAATACCAACAGTTTAGGGTCCTTCGTGAAACGTAACTTTCTACTCTGCATCTTTTTTGGTTTCAGGTTAACAATTTTCAAGCGGTGTTGATTACAAATGGTCGTCATTCATTTGCCTTATTCAATTATAATCAAATAGTGTGGACAACGGGTACGGCCAGCGGAGGGACTGAGGACGGATTGGGTGGAAACCCTGCTCAGGTGAGTCTCTGAGTGTACCGTAATGGAAAATCATCAAGCAAAAGCAATGAGAAAAGTAGATTATTTCTACTATCCTCTGTGGCCACAATATTGCACGATGTTACTATAAATGTATGGAACTGATGTAGATTTTACTTTGAATTACAGGGCGGATTTAATGCAGGAGATGGGGTAAGGTTCTTCATTATCCCTGGCTCCCGAACAAATGACATCCTTAATCTTCCTTCCACCTCCAATGTGGCCCGAGACGGTCAGTGGATGTTCCGAACCGATGAAGTGAGTGTGGAAGCTGGGGGATGCAACACAAAAGGTACATAATGTTGTTGACAAGTATTTAAATAAAGATTACGGAGTCGTTATCATAAGTCTGTGGATGTCGTAGGAGCGGACAAGCAGCGGACATACCTTAAAAAAATTAGACCAAGCAATAAGATCAAAAATAATGACTGAGTATTTAGTCTGTGGAAAAGAAAAACAAATTTAGGGGACAGTAACTTTAAAATGAACTAGCTTTTCTTTTTTATTCTTACTTTTTTTAAATATGCGCGCATCTCTGTACTCAACGTTGTAGCATTTAGCGCGAATGAAAAATTTGCACTTTGTTCATCCCCTGCTCCGCAAAATATATTTCTTTAGAAAAGATCCCTCGAAATGAAGAACCGCAAAAAAAATTACTACATTTAGTGCTGCGCGCTAATTATTTTCTTTTTGCTAATTTTTTTGCTTTTCTGACTCCCGCCGTGGACTTCGCCGGAAAGGAGGTGCCGCTGGTAGTCTTAACAGTCCCCTGGGGACATGTCAGTCATTGCGAACCGCAATTAAAACCACAGTAGTATTTTTGGTTTACACGCTGTCCTAACATTGTATTCTTCTGTTTTCTTCGTAATAAACAGGATCTCTGACCATATCGCCTCGATCAGGGATCATGTTAGGAGGTACAAACGTGAAAATGAGTGGGCCTTGCTTCACTGCGGATGATAACATTGTGGTTCAACTTGACAACGACGTCAACATTAATGCAACATTTAGCGATGAGCTAACGTCATCAGTTACCATACCCGTGTTGAACAAGACAGGACGACTATCATTCAAGTTATCTACTAACGGCGGTAATTCATTTGATTACAATGGAGTGTACACATCAGGTATTTCATCGAATATATATATTATTTTCAGTTATCCATTGAACTCGATTTTGTCATCAATCAAAAGCGTAAATTTAACGATAAATTTAAAAGAAAGAAGAGGAATTTGATTTTTTAGACGAACGTTTCAACGTAATTTTTGGTCGACAACCAAGCTTAATATTTGACTTCTTTTAAAAATATCTGCTCAAGCAACTTTCGCCATGGGATTCTATGGCCAAACCCACCAACAAGCTATATATGGCTCAAATAGTAGAGTATCAGATCGTAAAATGGGACCTCGCCGAGGCTCGAATCTTCACAAGGCCCTCAGATGCTTATAATATCTTTCAAGAACACCATGCACCACTGGCCACGACGGTCAAGTTTCCCGATAATTTAATTTCTTTCCTATGCATATAATCTCTTTTATTTTAGTTCCCATAAATCGATACACTCCCGAGGTCAAGCGAAAGGACGGTGATATATGGCAGGAGAATTCCACGGTAGACATTAGTTGGGACTCGGGAAGCATTGGCGGACTGGACGAGGAAGTATCGATTGATTTGGCGCGCTATAAAATGGGAGATGATGATGTTCCCGTACTGGACAGCTTTCGCGAAGTAGTAAACACTCAGCTAAATTCTGGACATAGTCAGTTTACGGTTACAAAAGGAGAGGGAGACGGGTAAGGGGGATTCATTTAGCAGTAATGTGCAGGAAAAAATCATTATTTTGTTGTGCTTTTATCATCTTATCGATAACTTTCTGCATGAGGCTGCATTGCCGTCCATTCGCATCAGACGCATATCTATGGACTGTTTGAGAGGATATATGGATATAACGCAGCTATGCGTCTTCTAGGTCACTAAGCAGAGAACTCAGACGAAAACAGTTGCCAAATATTTTTCGGAGTTGTTTTAAAAGCCTGTTCAAAAGGAGCGCTCACTCTGTCGATTAAGACCTGATCACAAATCAGTTGTTACCTCAGTTGCAATTCACTTTTTGTTTTTGTCAGTGACTTTTAAGCTGCGCGTTTTGTGTCAGTAGAAAAGTGTTCTGTTCTAATAATCACAGCGAAAATGGTTTCGATAGCAACTGGTGGTAGAATGGAATATTTGAACAAACTGTCTGGTAAAGAAGAAAGCGTTTGTGATAAAGTTGTAAGACAATTCCGCGAACCCGAGAAGCATGCTGACAAGTTCTCTGACGACTTGGACGCTGTAGAAGAATTGTATTGTCAAGTAAAAAAAGATGCAGAAAGATTTCGGCTGAAGGCTGAAGCCGAGAAAGAGATGTTAAAGAGAGATGCTACCTTGAGAGCTAAATTGTATTCTTCCTTCATGGAAAAGAAAGAAAAACTAAACCGAAGGAGTGCCAAATAGGAGCTGAAATGCCCGGCTGAGGGAAAGATGCCTGAAGCAGCTGAGAATGCACATCGGCTAACTGTGACTGGTCGAGTGTGTCACTATGTCAGGATTGGATGTGCCTTGGTGTTTGACGCAGTAGCTGCGTATGGTCTCTTTCAGCTTACTCAGCCATACCTTTTTTAAATTACGGGGCCGGGCCCCTAAAAAAAGATGGGCCCATCGGTAAGGGATTGAATAGCTTACGAAGAGTTCCTCCCTTATGGCGAACTCCATTGCGCTTGCGAAAAAAGAAAACAATTGATGCTATTGCGCCGCACGGAATTCTTGGAGGGAGATTTCTGTTCTTTTACTTCTGACTCGAGAAAATCAGACCCTTGATGTCTACAGATAATTAATGAAATAATTGGTTTGGGTGTTTTTCTCATAGTTAATATTGTCTTTTCACCATTATTTTTAGGAAAATCGATGATCGTTTTATCAATCTTGTTCGAGTGTCAAGAAAAAACAGTTACAGTAATGTTTCTAAGTCTCAGTGGGTGTGGAGTGAAGTGTTTTCTTGGAAAAATGAGCCGTGGGCTGATCGTAGATGTAATAAATGGCATAAAAAAGAACCTAATCCAGAAAAATTCAGAGGTATTTATTAGAAACTTAATTCCATATGCCTTCGCGAAGGAAAAGATTAATGTAATGTTACTGGAAATATGCTCTCCCATAAAGTGGCAATTTTGGAATGATCTATCGATGCTTCTTAAAGAGAACAAATTTTGCGTTTTGAAGTCTGGATTTAATAGTAGAGCTGAATGGGTTAACACTGAAGCTAACTCGAGTTAGAGGCCATTTTCCTGGAAGATAAATTTTTAGTCATTAACTTTCAGAAGTTAGCATTCTAAAAGAGTGAAGGGGAAGACGCACCCATTTTGCGGTAAAGGAGACGTTCTTGCACGCCAAAAATTAGCGGTTAGTTTTCGAGCCTGTTAGAATCGTAGTGACAAAAGTAAATTAATTTTTTTGAAACATAAACTACTGTATTTTCTTATTCAGGAGATCCCAGCATGCAGCCCTGCCCTCTGAGGTTGACTCAGGCTATGGCAGATCGCGGGCGCTACATGTCTGATGAGGAATGCAATCCCAAAAATCGCGATGGATGTGATCGATACCACAAAGGAGCTTTGCAATGTTTTTTAATGGTCAATCCTAGGTTAGTAGTTATTAACTTTCGTTAAGTCGAAGTTTACCAGCAGATATCATGGAGGAAGTGTCGTGAAATAACAAAGTCGTCTCTTCTAACTGTTGTGTTTAAGTAGCCACATTGTGCGAAGAAAAAAAGGAACTTATAAGGACAAAAGAGAGGCTAATTGCAACAAATTTTAAATGCAACTTGCCTCGATTTAATGCACTGGACCCAGTTCTAGTTCTTTTCGTCCAAATATAGGTAGAGCGTGAAGCACTGATTTACCTTTTTCTTCCATAGTGCCACAGGCTCTGGACAGCAGTGCTGCTATAACAGCTTTGGCAACTTAATGATGGGCCAACCAGATGCAGGGTCCCTCGACCGCGTTCATCCTAATGCTGGTCTCCCTGTGATATCCCATTTCTTCCACGATAAGGTGCCGTACGATGACTGCTGCCGCAATTCTAAGAATTGTGAAAAGTACTTTGAGAAGCGCCCTTCAGACGACGGCTCAAAATACCAAGCACCAAGACCCGGTAATTCTTAATTGATCAAAAAGTGTAATGCGGCAGGTAGATGAGGCGATAGCCTAACGGTTGGAGTGGACAAAGAGTGGTCGCCCGAATTGACGATCGAGAACGCAAACTGTACGAAAAAGCTGCGCATGCGCTGAGGAATGGCGCGGACCGGTTACTGTATTTCCGAATGGTATCAAATTTGCTCTGAAAATATACGAATGATTTGCATAATTTGGTAAACGCGACTTGGTGGTTCGGTTTGTTTATAAAAAGTCTAAACAAACACAAATCCCCTTACCGATCAACCAAAACTGTGACAAATTTATAAATTTATGAATAAGTCAAATTTGGTTTGAATTATTCATAATTAAGTACATTACAGTGTAGTTTTTTCGTACAAATAAACCCAGTAGTCTCGATAACAGACCGCAGAAATGACGCGCACTGTCCACTTACCCGGGAACGGCGCGTAAAATGGCCGTTTACAGTGTTCAATTACTGCCCAATTAGAAGCTCATCGCACACTTTGTTCTATTGATAGACAAAGCGGAATGCTAATGGCCAATGACATTCAGGCACTTTGTTTTATCTTTGATAAAAAGGGGGGAAAAACTAACAGTACTTTGATAGTAATTTTCTTTAGCAGTTCACGTTCTGTATTTCAATAAATACTTTTTTCCTTCCCCTATAGCTACCGGTTTTGGGGACCCACACATGGTTACCTTAGATGAGAAGCCATTTACGTTCAACGGATATGGCGAATACTTCATTTTGAAAGTGAAAGGGGTGGAATTTACTCTACAGGGGCGTATGGAGCCACTTTTAGCAGACGATGGATCTCCTTCAAAAGCCACGGTATACACGGCATTTGTAGCCAGGGAGAACGGATCAGACATGGTGCAGGTCAGCAAAATGAGGAGAGAGTACAAAAAAAGCGATTAATATATATATCTGTGGCGATGGACCACGCGCAAAATTGAAGTTTGGTACTGATTAAGTTTCACGATGTTATCATATCAGGCCATCATTGCCATGCTCGACACAAGGTAGCCTATTGCTTAGCATGTTGCGCGCAAGACCAATAGATCTAGACGGCTCCGGTCCAGGTTCACTCCTTGGCTGGGTCATCTAGTTTGCCCTTAATGGGCCCCTTTCTACCCAGGAGCATAAATCGCTAACAGGAAATTGGATCATCCTTGGTGTGGGCCAGCATGTCCTCAATCATTTGTGAATACAATTAAAGTAATTGTTGTACTTGTTTAAACGCTAATCTCTTCTTTTGCTCAGTTTAGATCCAGCTGAATGGTCGTGGCTTAGTGGATGTTTTGGTGAACGGGGAAAGAGTTGATTTTGATGAGCTCTCCCTTCTGGAATTCACCGGAGTCTCCGTGTTGTATTACATCAACACTACCAAATATTCCATCATTTTTAACTCCGGCATCTCTGTTACAGTTGAAGGGCAACAAGAGTTACTTGGTCTCGTGACTTTGGTGCCAACAATTTTTAAAGGTAAAAATCAAGAGAAACTCTCTCCTAAGTACAAATATTCGTCTCCGCAGTTTATTTTTGACGTTTGTGAGTCTTTCTAAAGAGCAGATTAGTCAAGTTCTTTACTCTAAGTTATTGACAGAGCTTTTCATCTTTGATTTATGGCTCAAGCGCGATGTGCCCAGGTCTTAAGCCGACGGGAAACGCCAAATTGAGGAGTTATGCAAAAAGTTGGCGAAACGTATTGGACTCCTTCGTCACATAAGTCCTTATCTGAAACGCAATCAACGTGACATATACTACTCTACGATCATTAAACCTGTAATGCTTTACGGTAGCACGACATGGACCTCTTGCAGTAAAGAAAATCTTTTGAAAGTCCTGCGTCTTCAAAAACGTGCGGCTAGAATTATCCTTGATGCCGAAAGAACAGCACCTTCTGTCGGCTTATTTAACACCTTAAAGTGGGTTCCTTTTTATGCTGAATCATACGTCAATCGATGCGCTCTAACCTACAAAAGGCTTAATGGAAATACCCCGCAATATATAAATGATATTCTTATCAGAAACTCTGACACTCATAATAGACAAACCCGTTTCTGTAATTTAAACTTAATGTGCCCGCGTTTTAAGAGAAGTTCTGAAGGGGGTCGAGCGTTTGCTGTGCGAGCCACGAAAGAATGGAACAAATTAAGTGTGGACATTAAACGGAGTACCAGTGTAAAACGTTTTAAGCGTTCCCTTTTTAAAATAATTTTAGATAATCAAATTCTTAGCAAATTATTCCTGTAATTTTTTTTATATTTTTAAATATTTTACGATGTATATAGGTTAATTATTTTATTTTAATTATTCCTAATATTGTTACGTTTGTTACAATTCCTTTTTTTCCGAATTTTAATTTTCGAGGGCCATTAGTTTATCAGTTTCATTACTGTCACATGTTACCCTCGTTAAATAAAGTCTTACCTTACCTTACCTTACCATAATAAATTGTAAATCGCTGAAAAAACTGAGACCTACAAAGTTTTCTGTAACGTGCGTCAAACTGGTTTGGGGAAACGATCCGTGGGGATTCGTATTTGAACGACACACTTCGAAAGCAAAACGAGGCTATTTGTTATTTAGCCTTAATTAATCGTTAACAAACAAGTTGAAGGAAACAAAGGATTCAAATGAGTGATTTTGGATGAAAAAGTAGCCGAAGGATGGCCTCCCAAATTGACCTATCGAAATGCGTTTGGTAACTGTACGTGAGATTACATAGAAACGAAACAACATGACATACCCAACACCTTGAATAGACAGGCTGAAAAATCGAAGTAAGACCCAAACTGAAATTTAAATTCTTCATTGCAGGTAATACATCCGGTCTCCTTGGATACTGGGATGACAGCCAAGAAACGGAGTTCCTCAAACCCGACGGAACATTCCTGAATACAAATTCGAGTTTGGAAATCATACACAGGGAGTTTGGAAAATTATGTACGTAACTCAATTACTTCAAGAAAGCTTACTGCCAGTTATGATTGCTTTATGGTCTTCTTTATGTTACTCCAGGTTACGGAATAACCTTCCAGAGGTTCGCAAGTAATAGAAATTTCGCAAAGCCCTTTTCAAGATTCCTTAATCTATATATCGAAAGCCTATGGAGCTGGCTTTAAATATAATCTATAAGTTAGAAATACATTATGTCAAGGTGTTTTTTTGGTATTATTTTGTTTAAAAGATCTCAATAAAATTGATTAATTTGAATTTAAAACTACGTTGTTTAGGACTTTCAAAGACAGATATCTAAATTTTCCAATATGTATCAAGTTTCTTCCCTCGTTCTCTTAAAGGCTAACAAAGTAAGAAAAAATAACGAGACTAGAGTCACACAGGAAATTCCAAGGATGTTGTTGAATAGCTCTTTTCCCTGTGTTACCATCCTTTATAAGTACGCTTGACTGTTACAACTCTTCTTTCTTCCGCAGGGGTCACCAAACCAGACGATTCTCTCTTTGTTTATCAACAAGGGCAGGACCACTCCACATTTCACCATCCAAATTTTCAGCCAATATTTCCGGACAGTCAAAAATTGAATTTCACCGATAAGGTGCTGGAGAAGGAGGCCCAGGATGTCTGCGGAGAAAGCTCCGAGTGTTTGTTCGATATTTTCACAACCGGCAAAGTGCAAATCGGACGAGCTACAAAAGAGACTGTGACTCAGTTTGTTGCTGTAGTGAACGACACTGTGAAGCCAGGTTGAGAATATTCATTCTTATAGTTTATTGCAATAACTAAAAAATTAATTCTCAGTAGTTGATCTGTCAGTAGGGTGTTTACGAGCTTCAACAATTCTGAATCGCAAAATGAGGCCAGGTGTTAGACCATTAGGGTGAAAATGAGTTTTATTTACATAAAAATAGAAATCAATTTTGTCCAGAAGGCTTTCCACTTCGTGTCTGCAGTTCAAGACAAGGCTTTGGGCGTCCCGTAAATTGTACAAGGATGCCAGCCTGTGTTGGGTCTTTTGGGTGAAAATGAGTTATTTTACACAAGGAAAAGATCATTTTCGTCCAGAAGGCTTTGCACTTCGTGTCTGCGGTTTAAAATTGGGGTTTTCGGTGTATCGTAAATTGCTCAATTCTATTAGGCCGTGCAGACT
>NC_142522.1:38878451-38903451 GCF_964205215.1 Stylophora pistillata
TTTTGAGTCCCTAAAGTTGAACTTTTCTCTTCGTGGCTGCGATATTACTTGAGGGTTCTAAGATGTTTCTAATATATGTGTGCACCCATTCATACTTGCGAATTGTGTGTGAACTTCACCCGTTCAGATAGATTTCCGGCTACTATACAGCAGTTTCTTTCTTCTGACACCTAAACCTGACAGTTTGATTCCGTTTACTTCTGCATTGACGCATTGGCGATTAAAATCAAGTAGGCTTTTGTTTGGAAGTGGCCGTCTTTTACTATTCTTTAATTGTTTTTAGAAATTTAGTCGTCGTCATAAGTTGTAACATTCTCAGTAAATTGCGGAACTCGTTTGAACGTCTTCCTTAGTTTGCAGATATTGTGAAAATATTTGCATAATCCCAACGGGGTTTACGGAAATCCCAGATTAATAACATTTAAGTTGGCATTAGTGAATATGTTAGAAGCTAGAAACTTGTGAAATTTGTTGGGAATGAACAGCTATGAGTTGAAAAAGGTGTGGACTTCTGTTTCAGATTTTTTCCTCTTACGGAAAGAATATCTGCGTCCATGGAATGTTACCTTTGTTTTAAATTGTAGTCTCTTTGAACCCATTTCATCCCAAAAGGCATCTACAGTAGCATAAGCTAAAATGTACGTGTACTAACTAAGTGAATTTATTCCTGTACAAATGCATAAAAGAAGAGGGAAACAAGGAAATGCCTGAAGCTCCAATCTTTTGGAGAACTAAAAGACTTGTTTGGTGTTTAAACTCAACGAGGTGTCGTATGGCGAGGTCAACTTCCTCAATTAAGAATCTCCTTAAATCCAACTAAATTGTCGGTATGACCAAGTTTTTGTCATATCTTGACATGTCCGACAGTAATCTGGTGAATAGGGTTACTCTGTTTGATCATCAGTATCCGTAAACGCTCTTAGAAGCACACCCGACTAATATTTTGGCCCCTGTTCAAAACTTCATGTTTCTAACAAGGTCAGCCTCGCCTCTTTCCTTCCAACTAAAAACTCAAATATTGCAATGAGTCTTGGCTGCGAAGGATTTTAGTAAAAGGTGTAATTGAGGTTTAGAACCTTCCTTAGCCTCCATTTTAGAAGGTTTCTCAAATAAAGTTATGTATCGTATGATGCACGATCCTCGCAGTAGATAGCGCTATTTATGCAATAGCGAAAATCAGACCTGAAAAAAATCAGGCCTGTACGGGATTCGAACCACTGACCTCTGCGATACTAGTGCAGCGCTCTACCAATTGAGCTAACAAGCCAACTGGGAACAGGCCGTTAAGTTGATTCGTAATAAACCCGTGAAAGTGATAAATGATCCTTAAGGATACATTAGAGAGAGTAAGTAAAGGTAGGTAAAGTCTGTTTTCGAGCCCGTGGCCCATCAGTGTCCGGTGCTTAACTCCGGTTTCCATAGCATGAAGCGACTAGGAGTATTTCTACTCCCCCCTTGTTGGTCAATATTAATTTTTTTAAAACTACTAATGTACTTGCCTGTTTGTTTATTTATTTATTTATTCATTAGCCTTTTTTTCTTCAGTTACTCATTTATTCATTTGAGTTTTTTACGTGACTTTCATGACTTTTCGTTCACCCTTCAGCTGACCTGGAAGAAAAAAAGGACTTCTCGGAAAAAGGGAGGCTGCTCTTCCTTCCGGTTCAACTCGAAATTTGAACCAACATGCACTCAGATATTTATTTTGGTTTTAAATTGAATGACATGGTGAACTCTAATTCAAATAACCAGCGCTGCGGTGCAATAACGACGGTTGTTTCGACTCAACTTGCTAAAAAATTGGTGTTAATTAAGTGCATGCATTAAGTGTCATCAATCTGTTTTGGTTCGCTGTATGTAAATTTTGAGTGTTGTTTGCGACTGGTATAGGCAGGGATAACCTTGGTTTTTCTGCGTTTTCTTGAAGACCTCTCGGGCTAGAATCGGCGTTAAAATGTTTTGGCGGTCTAGTAGAATTTTCGCCACATTATTTCTTCATATAACGTCGTGTTTTAGTGTTCCACTCAGCGATTTTTATCCATATGGAGTCGGCGAGGGTGATACTGCACTTCCGCCAAATGACGACGGCAGTTCAGGAATAATACCGATCTCAATTGCCTTTCCGTATTTTGACAAGAATCACGGTTCCTTATATGTGAGTACGCAGTGTTTTATTGTACTTTTGAGTATGATTTATTTTTAAACTCAATGGTATATTTTACGAGATTTTTATTTACAAATACTGAGCTGCCTGCATTTTAAATCGACTTCGATTTTACATGATGTCGCGTTAAATTTTTCAAACTTTAAAATTTACAGACGGAAAGAGTTTCTCCTTTCCTTACTTCACTGAAGATTCTAGTAAACATTTTCTATTAATAATGTCTCTGATTTTTGGTTTGTTTTATAAAAGCGCCATGAACTACTCGCTTGAAACTTGAAATATTTTGTCGGAACCACATTTGTCTCGCTTGATTAAATATAGCTAAAAACTATACTGATCAGTATAGTATTCAGACGATTCTCCTTTAAAAGTCAATCGTTTATTGTTGAGGTGAATAATACAAGTTGCTCGTTTATTACTTCATATCTTCACTACCCAACTATGTTTTTAATTGAATAAATTTGTTTCGATACTTCAATACGCTACAGATGACCTTGCGACCTCACCCATGTGGCACTCTAGTGGTGTGAGTCATGAGATATATTAACTTCCTGCATAGAGACCATCGCAATTTCGAGAGAAGACGAATAGAACGCAAGCAAACAACGAGTAAAATGCTCGAACTCAGCATACAAAATATTCCCCTTTCATTTTCAACCAGGTCGTGAATAGCGCTTTATACTATTACTAAAAATAGATTTTGCTACGTGATAACCTACGAGACCCCCCGCACAGACTCAGACAAACATTGCGACCAGCTTAATGAAATGTATGAGCGAGAGCTGTAAAATTAAAACAAAACGACGGAAAATTTCCTCAAAAAATGACTTGGCGTTCTAAAAGGAAGCGGTATGGTTGGTACCAAATACTGTTGTTGGGGTGTGTGTAAGACAGACTCAAGATATGCAGATAAATGGCCAAAATCACTCAAAGAGAGAAAGGAATCGGGGAAGAAAGTATTCATTCCTACCAAAACCTTCGTGAGACATGGCAAAGTGCAAGCGTTGGCTAGTGGCTTGTCCGCGTGAGTTTTTTACGGAGAAAAATATAACAAGAAACACTTAAGTTATATTTGTGTTCTTCACTGGCCCGGCGAAAAAGGTCCAACAGCCGAATTTCCCGATCCACTGAAGGCAAATCTTAGACCAGCGCAAGTAAGTTGAGCACATGCTCCTAAGAGGAAAGCACCGAAAGAAAGAGAAAATTCAGCGTCAAAGAAACAGAAATTATTCGATGACAACTGCACGAACATTAATTACATAAACTACATGAACTGGCATTTAATAGAAACACAACCAGTATTTAGCGCAATATACAAAAATCCGCCGCTCGTATCTTACAAAAGAGGGCGATCGCTCAAAGACATACTCGTGAGGGCCAAACTTTGAACCGGCTATTCTAAACACTCGCTGGGGAGTCGTGTAGGCCTGTCAACCCCCTTTTTACATTGTATACATCAGAATTTTCTTGAAGAACTTTGGAAGCAAACCATTTTCCATGATCGATTGCCGGATCAAGGGTGTGATAATTCCCGCATCTCACACAGTCTGTACAAGATCTTCTCGTTTACCGCTTAATTTTAAGCCCCTACATTTTAACCACCGTTTTAGCTTGTCTACAGTGTATTCTTCCGGTTCTCTTTCAAATTTGGAGCCAGGAAAGCCTTCCTCGTCGGTCAGAACTGTAAGGGAATAAGCGAACTACTCGCCATTTCCCTTGTAGCTCTCAAAGAAGTGGAGTTTGTTTGTCTGAGTCACGCGGGGGGTCTAAAGTCTCATGACGTCATTAGTATAAAGCGCTATTAAAAGCATGCGTGATGGTCGGGCAGGCGCGACAGTGTGGCAGTTTTTTTCTTTAAAGTACTTGAGTAATGTCAAACTTTTTTCAAGGGTTATTTTTCAGAGCCACGTAACTAACCAAAGAAAATTTATGAAATAGGAGGGTACAAGAGTACTTTTAGAGGCTATAAAAGCGCAAGGTTAGGCTTTCAAGCAATCCGAACGTAAGCAGCAAAATCAATAATCTTTACAGATTATGCAAATCTACGTGACCTCTCCGTTTTCAGTTTAGGCACATGTTATAGACGAGTCACCGCAATGATTAGTATCAATCCATTAGCGGTCCATTCCAAATACTGTGAACTGATTGGCTACTCAACTCGCTATTTATTTGAGACTTCTAAAACAATCAGATTATGAGCTCGAGATTTCGATCGCGTGATAGTTTATAGTTGTTTGATAGTCGATGCGGAGAAGCCTGTAATTACTATCGCGTATAGGAAACGAGCGCGAAGGATCTTACTGCTCATGTTGTTCGAAATATGAGACCAAAAGAGGCTAATGTTTTTGTTTTTTCTTTTAATTAAATCGCAAACTGGCAGGCTACTTATTCTACTGACTATGTATCGGTAGTTTGGAAAATATGGAATGCCGGAATTCGGAACCGGAACCGGAATACTCGGAATACCCGGAATTCCCGGAATGACCGAAAAATAAGAATTTTTTAAAAAATAAAAGTAAGAATATTGATGATTAGAAATTGATGATAAATTCACAACTTAATCAAATAATTTAATATGAATTTTTTCTCTGACGTTCCCCCCCAAAAAAACACTTACCAGTGCTGTTCCTGGAGATGCACGTATTAGAAGTTAAAAAAGTCTGCGTCAGGCCAGTAGCCCATACAGCATAAGCGACGAAATGTTTCTACTCTCCCTTTCTCCTGGATGTGATGCTACTCCATCACATGGTTTCTCCCCGTTTTAAATTCGCCTCCACCCATTTACACACCTGTAGGATGTCTAGGGCGCCGTGACCATTAGGCCGCCGCGCTTTTCCAGCCGGAATCATTGCAGAAGATTAAACAAATGCAATATTTTCAATTAGTTTAATAGTTCAATTGTAAAAAGCTCCGAACTGTTACAAATTAATACTCTATCTTAAATAATTTATTAACCACACATTGGAAGCTATCAAAGCAGCTACCATTAAGACCAGCCGTCTACAGTTAAAATTGAAAGATCGTCAGTTACTCGACACCTTTTCGCGTCTATTATAAATACCTTGAATATATACCTTTTAATATAAACCTTGTTTAGAGGAATCCATCAGTACAAGATATACATTTAAAGGTATATATTCAAGGTATTTATAATAGACACGGAAAGCTGTCGAGTAACTGACGATCTCTCAATTTTAACTGTAGACGGCTGGTCTTAATGGTAGCTGCTTTGATAGCTCCCAATGTGTGGTTAATAATTATTTAAGGTAGAGTATTAATTTGTAATAGTTCGGAGATTTTTAAACTTATTGAAAATATTGCATTTGTGTAATCTTCTGCAATTGTTCCGGCTGGAAAAGCGTGCAGGCCTAATGGTCATGGCGCCCTGGCTAAACATCCTATAGGTCTGTAAATGAGTGGAGGTGAATTTAAAACGGGGAGTAACCATGTGATGGACTAGCATCACATCCAGGGGGAAGGAAAAGTAGAAATATTTCGTCGCTTAGGCTGTATGGGCTACTGACCTGACGCAGACTTTTTTAAATTCTAATACGTGCATCTCCATGAACAGTGCCGGTAAGTGTTTTTTTTTTCGGGACCCTCAGAGAAAATTTTCGTATTAAATTATTTAATTAAGTTCTGAATTTACCATTAATTTTAATTATAAATATTCTCATTTATTTATTTACTTTTATTTTTTTTAAAAATTTGTTATTTTTCGGTCATTCCGGGAATTCCGGGTATTCCGGGCATTCCAAGTATTCCGGTTCCGATTCCGAATTCCGGCATTCCATATTTTCCAAACTGCCCTATGTATCAAGGAATAGGTAGCGAGTATCTCAGCTAGTCAGATGGAACATACATACATACATACATACATACATACATACATACATACATACATACCTACATATTTTAATTGACCACTTCCCATGGGGGCTTTCCAGGGCCAATTTCTATCCAGCAACCACCCCAGGGGAGGACATCCATCATACAGTAATCTCGTGCGTGGGAAATTAACGTTTCCTACCCCTAACCCTGCAAGAGACGGGACCTTCATTTATTCGTCCCTATCCGATAAGACTAGAGTATCTAACCATTTCTTGATATAGAAAGGTAGCATATTCTTCTCACTTGATTTAAGACCTTGAGTAATGGTCCGGCCGGGGCTCGAACCCTCGACCTCCCGCACAACAGTCCAGCGCTCTATCCATTGAGCTAACTGGGAGGCGGTCACAGATCTTCAGTTGACCAACCAAGCACATGTTCAGATATATTGTCTAAATACGGAAAAAAGAGGCGGCCTCATAATATTCGATTAATTTTTTTCCTATGTTAATGCTTATCGCCCAGCTGAGTTTCCTTTGATGTAATCTGTCGGCAGATTTTTTTTTTAAAGCACGTACATTATAATACATAGTGGTGTTTATTTACAAGCCGAAGTTGTCCGGAATCATATCTTGTATGACTTAACGACGTAACGACACTTTTGGGAGGAGTTTCGACTTTGAAACTATTTCTGTATTATTTATTTTACCTTTGGTCTCATTTTAAACTATATATATTTCAAATTTTACCTGTATTGTCTGATTTCAGGTGAACACAAATGGAGTTATCTCATTTCTGGTCTCAGTGGGTCAATACACCCCAGATCCATTCCCCCTGGGGGATAACCGACGCCTTATTTCGCCATTTTGGGGTGACGTGGATACCAGGAAGGGGGGAACCGTACTATACAGGGAGTCCACAGACCGTGTATTACTGGACCGAGCTACAAAGGATGTTCGACGGGCATTCTTAAATCATCAGAAATTCTCAGCCTCGTGGATTTTCATTGCGACTTGGGACAGAGTGGCTTTCTATGGAGCCGAAGGAAACTTTAAGAACAAGGTAGTAACTAGCTTTCGGCCTAATTGAGATTTAAGGACAAAGGAATAATGATAACAATAATTTCAAAAGAATCGCTGAAAAGAGAATAACCAGCTAATTGTATTTTGAAATACCAGTCGATGAAAACGTCGTTAGTGTTCTTAAGGGAAGCTGTGCTTTTAGACTTCATATTCAACTTAGAATTTTTACTCGTTTGAACCATATCAGCAGCTCGATTCTTTGTTCGTATTGACTTGAGGAATATGAACAAGTTTTAGTGAAATGAAAATTGCGAAAAGCCCAGTGTTAAAATTTTCAATGTAAAGAAACTTCAAAGCCTAAATAAGTAAAAAAATGTTCAGCAAAATATCCATTAAAAAAATAAATAGAAGTTGATGGTCACATGAGATGCTATGATATAGCTGCATAGTGCACACGAGTTTCTTTGTTACTATGGCGTACCCATCTCTACCTGTTTTTGTTTGTTTTTTTGTTTGTTTCTTTTTGGTCTTGTTTTTGCTTTTCTTTTTCTTACTAACCTTAATTCACAAGCAGAGGATCTTGAGTAAAGGGGGAAGGACTGACCACAGGAAAAAAAAAATTCATTTTTGGTATCGGTTAACTTTCTGCCAATTTTAATTTTTTTTTTTCGATGTGACATGGCGTGGTCAATTTTCAGTTCAAATGTGGTTCTTGACTGAACTGCCACCCCAGTTCTGAAAAATACACAAACTGTTTTCGCAATTCAAGCCGTCTAGGGTCCTTTGTAAAACGTAACTTTCTATCCTGCATCTTTTTTGGTTTCAGGTTAACAATTTTCAAGCGGTGTTGATTACAAATGGTCGTCATTCATTTGCCTTATTCAATTATAATCAAATAGTGTGGACAACGGGTACAGCCAGTGGAGGGACTGAGGACGGATTGGGTGGAAACCCTGCCCAGGTGAGTCTCTGAATGTACCGTAATGGAAAATTATCAAGAAAAAGCAGTGAGAGAAGTAGGTTTATTTCTACTATCCTCTGTGGCAACAATATTACACGATGCTACTTTAAATGTATTGAATTGAAAGTAGATTTGACTTTAAATTACAGGGTGGATTTAATGCAGGAGATGGGGTAAGGTTCTTCATCATCCCTGGCTCCCGAACAAATGACATCCTTAATCTTCCTTCCACCTCCAACGTGGCCCGAGACGGTCAGTGGATGTTCCGAACCGATGAAGCGAGTGTGGAAGCTGGGGGATGCAACACAAAAGGTACATAATGTTATTGACAAGTATTTAAAATGAACATTACGGAGTCGTTAATATAAATCTGTGGATGTCGTGGGAGCAGATAAGCAGCGGAAATACCTTGAAAACCTTAAAAATTAAACGAAACAAGAATATTAAGCTGAGTATTTAGTCAATGGAACAAAGAAAAATTTTACGGGAAAGCACTTTTAAACTGAACGGAAAAAATAATTTTACATTCGCAGCTTTTGTTTTTTTGGGTTTGTTTTTTTGAAAGGCGAGCATCTGTTGCAGTATTTGGCGTGAAGCATGAGAATTTTGCAGTTCCTACCTCCCCTGCTCCGCAAAAATACATTCCTTTTAGTAAAGATCCCTCAAAAATTAACAACCGCAAAAAATTACTACATTTAGGGCAGCGTGTTAGCATCAGTTTTTTCTTTCGCTGATATTTTTTACTCGCACAATGGACTGGGCTGGAAAGGAGGTTCTGCTTGTAGTCTTAACAGTCCCCTGCAGAAATTTCGGTCATTGCAAACCGAAATTAAAACCCCAGTAGTAGTATACGCCGTCCTAACGTTCTTCTGTTTTCTTCGTAATGAACAGGATCTCTGACCATATCGCCCCGATCAGGGATCATGTTAGGAGGTACAAACGTGAAAATGAGTGGGCCTTGCTTCACTGCGGATGATAACATCGTGGTTCAACTCGACAATGACGTCAACATTAATGCAACATTTAGCGATGAGCTAACGTCATCAGTTACCATACCCGTGTTGAATAAGACAGGACGTCTGCCATTCAAGTTATCTACGGACGGCGGTAATTCCTTCGATTACAATGGAGTGTACACATCAGGTATTTCATCAACTACACTCTTTCCAGTTGTCTGTTGAGCTCAATTTTGTCATCAATAAAAAGCGTAAATTTAAAGGGAAAATTGAAAAAATAATAAAAAGGAACAGGCACTAGATTTTCTATACGAACGTTTCAACGTCTTTCTTAGTCCGACAATCTATCTCGATCTGCGAAAATTTTTTAAAATTCTACTCAAGTAACTTTTGCCATGGGATTCTATGGCCAAACTCACCAAAAAGCTATATATGACTCAAATAGTAGAGTATCGAATCGTGAAATGGAACCTTACCGAAGCTCGAATCTTCACTAGGCCCTCAGTTGCCTGTAATATTTTTCAAGAGCACCATGAACCAGTGGCCATGGTCAAGTTTCCGGATAACTCGGTTTCTTCCTCCTAAATATTATTTCTTTTATTTTAGTTCCCATAAATCGATACACTCCCGAGGTCAAGCGAAAGGACGGTGATTTATGGCAGGAGGATTCCACGGTAGACGTTAGTTGGGACTCGGGAAGCATTGGTGGACTAGACGAGGAAGTATCGATTGATTTGGCGCGCTATAAAATGGGAGATGATAATGTTCCCGTACTGGACAGCTTTCGTGAAGTAGTAAATAGTCAGCCAAATTCTGGACATAGTCAGTTTACGGTTACAAAAGGAGAGGGAGACGGGTAAGGGGGATTCAGTTAGCAGCAATGTGCAGAAAAAAATCATTATTTTGCTATGCTTTTTCATCTCATCAATGACGTTATGCGCGAAACTGCATTGTCATCCATTGGCATCAAACGCATGTCTGTGGACTGTTTGAGATGATTTATGTTTATAGCTCAGCTATGCTTCTTCTAAGTCACCGAATAGAGAACTCGGATGAAAACAGTTCGCAAATATTTTGTGGAATTGTTTTAAAAGCCTGTTCGAAAGAAGCGCGCGCTCTCTCAATTAAGACCTGATCACAAATCAGCGGTTACGTCAGTTGCAATTCTCTTTTTTTTGTCAGTGTATTTTAAGCTGCGCGTCTTACGTCAGTAGAAAAGTGTTCTGTTTTGATAGTCACAGCGAAAATGGTTTCGATAGCAACTGGTGGTAGAGTGGCATATTTGAACAAAGTGTCTGGTAAAGAAGAAAGCGTTTGTGATAAAGTTTTAAGACAATTCCGCGAACTCGAGAAGCATGCTGACAAGTACTCTAACAACTTGGACGCTGTCGAAGAAATGTGTTACCAAGCAAAAAAAGATGCGGAAAGATTTCGGCTGAAGGCTGAAGCCGAGAAAGAGATGTTAAAGAGAGATTCTGCCTTGAGAGCTAAATTGTATTCTTCCTTCATGGAAACGAAAGAAAAACTAAACCGAATGGATGTCAAAGAGGAGCTGACATGCCCGACTGAGGGAAAGATGCCTGAAGCAGCTGAGAATGCACATCGGCTAACTGTGACTGGTCGAGTGTGTCAGTATGTCAGGCTTGGATTTGCCTTGTTGTTTGACGCAGTAGCTGCGTATGGTCTCTTTCAGCTTACTCAGCCATACTTTTTTTAAATCACAGCGCCGGGCCCGTAAAAAAACATGGGCCCATCACTCGGTAAGGGATTGGTTAGCTTACAAGGAGTCCCTCCTTTATGGCGAACTCCGTTGCGCTTGTGGAAAAAGAAAACAATTGATGCTATTGCGCCGCATAGAATTCTTGGAGGAAGATTTTTGTTCTTTTACTTCTTATTCGAGAAAATCAGGCCCTTGATGTCTACAGATAATTAAGACAAGGATTGGTTTGAAATACTGTCTTTTCATCATTATTTTTTAGGAACATTGATGATCGTTTTATCAATCTTGTTCGAGTGTCAAGAAAAAACAGATACAGTAATGTTTCTAAGTCTCAATGGGTGTGGAGTGAAGTGTTTTCTTGGAAAAATGAGCCATGGGCTGATCGTAGATGTAATGAATGGCATAAAAAAGAACCTAATCCAGACAAATTCAGAGGTATTTATCAGAAACTTAATTCCATATGCCTTCGTGAAGGAAAATATGAATGTAATGTTATTGGAAAATATGCTCTCTCATAGAGTGGCAATTTTGGAATGATCTATGGATGCTTCTTAAAGAGAATGAATTTTGCGTTCTGAAGTCTGGATTTGATAGTAGAGCTGAATGGGTTAACGCTGAAGCTAACTCGAATCAGAGGCCATTCTCCTGGAAGATGATTTTTCGGTCATTAACTTTCAGAAATCCCCAACACAAGGGAAAGTTAGCATTCCAAAAGAGTGATGGATAGAAGCACCCATTTCGCAGTTAAAAAAAACCTCTCTGCACGCCAAAAATTTGCGGTTACTTTTTGGGCATGTTAGAAGCGTAGTGAAGAAAGTGAAATAGTTTTTTTAAAACATAAACTGCTGGATTTTCTTATTCAGGAGATCCCAGCATGCAGCCCTGCCCTCTGAGGTTGACTCAGGCTATGGCAGATCGCGGGCGCTACATGTCTGACGAGGAATGCAATCCCAAAAATCGCGATGGATGTGATCGATACCACAAGGGAGCTTTCCAATGTTTTTTAATGGTTAATCCCAGGTTAGTAGTTATTAATTTTAGTCAAGTCGAAGCTTACCGGCAGATATCATGGAAGAAATGTCGTGAAATAACAACGTCGTCTCTTCTAACTGTTGTTTTTAAGAAGTCCATATGCAAAGAAAAAAAGGAACTTATAAGAAGAAAAGAGAGGCTAATCACAAAAAGATTTGAAAGATAACTTGCCTCGATTTAATGCACTGGACCCAGTTTTTCTTCTTTTCGTCCAAATATATAGATAGGGCGTGGAACACTGATTTACTTTTTTCTTCCTTAGTGCCACAGGCTCTGGTCAGCAGTGCTGCTTTAACAAAGCTGGCAACTTAATGATGGGCCAACCAGATGCAGGGTCCCTCGACCGCGTTCATCCTAATGCTGGTCTCCCTGTGTTATCCCATGTCTTCCACGATAAGGTGCCGTACCATGACTGTTGCATCAATTCTAAGAATTGTGAAAAGTACTTTGAGAAGCGGCCTTCAGACGACGGTTCGAAATACCAAGCACCAAGACCCGGTAATTCTTAATTGATCAAAAAGTGTAATGCGGCATGTAGATGACGCGATAGCCTAGAGGTTGGATTGGACAAGGAGGGGTCGCTCAAATTCACAAACGGAAAGCAAATTGTACAGAAAGGCTACGCACGCGCTGAGGAATGGTGTGGACCGGCTACAGTTTTCCGAGTGGTGTCAAATTTGCTCTGAAAGTATTCGAATGTTTTGCATAATTAGGTAAACGCGACGCAGTAGTTCGATTTGTTTATTTTTGAAGCGAGTATGTTTTCATACTGATTTGGGTGACAAAAATCCCCTTACCGATCATCCAAAACTGTGACACAAATTTAAGAGAAAAATAGTCAAAGGCTTGAGTTATTCATAATCAGGTACATTACAGTTTAATTCTTATGAAACAAATGAACCCAGTAGTCTCGATTACAGACCACAGAAATGACGCGTACTGTCCAATTACACAGGAGTGGTGCGTAAACTGGCCTTTTACAGTGTTCAGTTTTTGTCCAATTACAAGCACCCTGTACACTTTGTTCTATTGCTAGATAAAGCGAACTGCTAATGGCCAATCATATTCAGGCACTTTGTTTTATCTTTGATAGAAAGTGGGGAAAAACTTACTTACAATGCTTTGATAGTGATTTTCTTTAGCAGTTCATGTCGTCTTTATTTCAATAAATTCTATTTCCCTCCCCCATAGCTACCGGTTTTGGGGACCCACACATGGTTACCTTAGATGAGAAGCCATTTACGTTCAACGGATATGGCGAATACTTCAT
This sequence comes from Stylophora pistillata, assembly GCF_964205215.1. Taxonomy (NCBI): domain Eukaryota; kingdom Metazoa; phylum Cnidaria; class Anthozoa; order Scleractinia; family Pocilloporidae; genus Stylophora; species Stylophora pistillata. The sequence continues at coordinate 38,891,405 of NC_142522.1, forward strand.
TTTGAAAGTGAAAGGAGTGGAATTCACGTTGCAGGGGCGTATGCAGCCCCTTTTAGCAGACGATGGATCTCCTTCAAAAGCCACGGTATACACGGCATTTGCAGCCAAGGAGAACGGATCAGACGTTGTGCAGGTCAGGAACATGACAGGACGGAAAACACGTGCACTGTAAGTACCTCTCGTTGTCCCATACAAAGCCTTAGAAAACTTTTCTAAGGCTTAGTGTGGGATAGCAGGAGGTACTTACAGTGCACGCGTTTTCCGTCCTGTCATGATGAGGAGAGTGCAAAAAAAGATTATTATCTTATATTTGATGCGATGGACCAGACGTAAAATTGAACTTTGAAAATTTATTTTCACGATGTTATGGTATCAGGCCATCATTGCCATGCGCGACACAAGGTAGCCTATTGGTTAGAATTTTGGGCGCAAGACCGATAGATCTAGACAAGTCCAGGTTCGCTCCCTGTCTGACTCACCTACTTTGCTCTCAATGCACCCCCCCTGTTCACTCAGGTGTGTCAATGGGTGACAGGATCATCCTTGGTCAGCCAGCACGACTTGAATCATTTGTGAATATAATTAAACTAGTGTCCATAATGTTCGCTTAGTAAAGTATATTCTATACGAGGTGTCGCGTTCTTAGCGCAGTGTTCAACCGAAACACGAAGAGTATGCAAATCGATGGTTTATTTACCTTGAGTGTCGACTGGTGAAACTACATGTAAATAAAATACAGAAAGCGTTGAAACGAAAACAGGAAACAGAAAATACGACAAGGCAAAAACAATAAAATAACGGAACGATGAAAAGTTACATGGAAGGTGCTACGATGAATGATAAACTGACAAACTGAGGTGATAAATTAAGGTGAAACCTACCGAAACTAAAAACGCAACACACGACTGTGAACCGAACGGGCCTGGGAAACTAAGCTGACCGAGTGGGTCCCAGGACCCACTGACAAAAAAAGAAGGTGGCAAAAGCCGTAACACAAGGCTAAAAGATTAAGAAAAAAATTAAAAATTTTGAACCAAACGTTTTCGGATGTTTGTCATCATCAGGGTTGATGATGGCTTAATAGCCGAAAACGTTTGGTTCAAACATTTTAATTTTTTTCTTAATCTTTTAACCTTGTATAGAATATAATTAAACTAATTGTTGCATTTATTTAAACTTTTTCCTCTTCTTCTGCTCAATTTAGATCCAGCTGAATGGTCGTGGCTTAGTGGATGTTTTGGTGAATGGGGAAAGAGTTGATTTTGATGAGCTCTCCCTTCTGGAATTCACCGGAGTCTCCGTGTTGTATTACATCAACACTACCAAGTATTCCATCATTTTTAACTCCGGCATCTCTGTTACAGTTGAAGGGCAACAAGAGTTGCTCGGTCTCGTGACTTTGGTGCCAACAATTTTTAAAGGTAAAGATCAAGAGAAACTCTCTCTAAGTACAACTATTCGTCTCCGCAGTTTATTTTCAACGTTTATGAGTCTAAAGAAGAGAATTATCCTAGGCTAACTATGGCAAACTCGTTGCCCGGCCGAGAGAGGAGAGTTCTCACGTGGATAGGTGACTCCCTTCTTTACGTCAAAAAAGATAAATCATATTATACTTACCAACGAAGTTCAAGGTCTTTACTTTATTGACAGAGCTTTTTATCTTTGATTTATGACTCAAGCGAGATATGCCCAGGTCTTAAGTCGACGTGAAGCAGTAAGAAATTGTAAATCGCGGAAAAAACTGAGACCTAGTAAAGTTACGCATGTTAAGCACAGAAGTACGTAACATGCGTCAAACGGGTTTTGGGGAAACGATTCATAGTCACTAAGAGTGGATTCGTATTTGAACGACGCACTTTGAAAGCAAAACGAGGCTATTTGTCATTTAGCCTTAATCAAGTTTTAACAATAATTTTGAGAAAACAAAGGATTTAAACAAGTGACTTTGGATGAAAAGGTATCTGAAGATAGCCTTCTTAATTGACCTATCGCAAAGCGTTTGGTAGCTGTACGTGAGATTGCGCAGAAATGAAACAACGTGGTACACTCAACCTCTTTAATAGACAAGCTGAAAAATCGAAGTAAGACCCAGAACTGAAAGTTAGATTCTTCATTGCAGGTAATACGTCCGGTCTCCTTGGTTACTGGGATGACAGCCAAGAAACGGAGTTCCTCAAACCCGACGGAACATTCTTGAATACAAATTCGAGTTTGGAAATCATACACAGGGAATTTGGACAATTATGTACGTAACTCAATTATTTCAACAAAGCTTACTTCCAGTTATGATTGCCCTTTGGTCTTCTTTAAATTACTTTAGGTTACGGAATAACCTTCCAGAGTTTTGCAAGTCATAGAAATCTCACATAGCCTTTTTAAATTTCAGACTCCTAAATCGATTCATCAAAAGCTTATGGAGCTGGGTTTAAATATAAGTTACAAGTTAGAAATATAATTTTGGTTGAGTTTTTTTCCTAAGTGCAGATGCTAAGTTGTACTGCGTCCTTTGCGATTGCCAACCCCTCCCGAACGATTTCTATAATTATGATTCTATATTCCTCTGGCTTCTTTCACACTATTAAGTCTATTAAGTCTATTATTATTTCACACTATTAAGTCTATTAAGCTACAAAAAATTATGTCGAGGTGTTTTTTTTGGCCTTATTTAGTATAAAAGATCTCAATAAAATGTAATGATTTGAATTTGAAACTACGGCATTTAGGACTTTCAAAGATAGATATCTAAGTTCTCCAGTGCGTAGCGAGTTTTTTTCCTTATTTTCTCAAAGGCTGACAACATAAGCAAAAGCAACGAAAGAAGAGTCACGCTGGACACAATAAGGATATTGCTGAATAGCGCTTTTTACCGTGAAACTATCCCTTAAAGACCTTAAAAGAGCACTTGACTGTTACACCTTTTCTTTCATCCGCAGGGGTCACCAAACCAGATGAGTCTCTCTTTGTTTATCAACAAGGGCAGGACCACTCCACATTTCACCATCCAAATTTTCGGCCAATATTTCCGGACAGTCAAAAATTGGATTTCACTGATAAGGTGCTGGAGAAGGAGGCCCAAGATGTCTGCGGAGATAGCTCCGAGTGTTTGTTCGATATTTTCACAACCGGCAAAGTGCAAATCGGACGAGCTACAAAAGAGACTGTGACTCAGTTTGTTGCTGTAGTGAACGATACTGTGAAGCCAGGTTGAGAATGTTTATCCTTATAGTTTATTACGATAGCTAAAACCTCAATTCACAGTAGTTGATCCTCCAGTGGGGTGTTTACGAGCTCCAACATCTCTCAACTGCAAAATTAGGCCAGGTGTTAGACCTTCTGAGTGAAAACGAGTTTTATTTACATAAGAATAGTAATCATTTTCGTCCAGAAGGCTTTCTACTTCGTGTCTGCGGTTCAAAATTAAGCTTTGGACGTCCCGTAAATTGCACAATGATACCAGCCTGTGTTGGGCCTCTTGGGTGAAAACGAGTGGTTTTTTTTTACACAGGAAAAAAAATATTTTGCACCTGGTGTCTGCGGTTTAAAATTTGGGCCTTGGGTGTATCATGAATTGCTCAATTCTGATAAGCCGTGTAGACTAGATGACGCAACGGTGCAAGAATCTTTTATGCATGAGATAGTGATCACATATTCCCACAGAAGGAAGGTTTTTACACTCAGTCATTCGACAACAATTCCCAGTGTCCAAACGACTAGATACCTAACAAAAACACGTTTATGGATATTTACTATGTCGGGATTCTTCCATGTGTTTCATGGTCAAATGATTAAGGTTGATCTGACAATCGCAAGGGTTGCTAAATCGTGTGTTGTTTTCCTTACTTTTCAGCTTGCGTACCACTGAACTCGCAGTTGGCTAATGGGGTTGTACATAGAAATGACACCGATGGTAGGATTGATTACACGTTTGCCTGCATTGAAGGTTTCTTCATGAACGGTTCTAGTCACTTGACGTGTAAAGATGGAGTTTACAATGGTTCGGCTCCAAATTGCTTGCCAAAAGGTAGAGTAAACCAATGGTAATTTTCTTGTGGCCATAAATTAATATGTTGACTTTTCCTGCGTTTTTCTCCCAGCACGATCAATCGATAGCATCGATAATACATACAGTTTGATGGCATAGGGTATCAATAGATACAGTATAGGTCACCGTGGAAATAAAATTCAATTTGACTGACTGATACTTCTACACCAAAATTTGAACGTGTAGTCTAGTCATACAGGAGACGTTTGACGTGGCGAAGACTTTGGTTGATAGTAGTGACTGACGTTTCGACAACTTGAGCTGGAGTTTTCGTATGCATCAAAGTAAAGGTTGTCAAAACGTTAGTCATTACTAACGACAACGATCTTGCTTGGGAACTTCTCTCACTTGAGCGGTCAATCCAGTTTTTTAACGGCAAAGTTTGCAATCGTGCTCAAATCAGTCTGAGAAACGAAAAAGAGCACGTGGTAGTCGTATTCAACGCTCTCCTGATTTCTCTTCTGCCAGATAATTCAAGATAGCCTCTCGTTCGAATTAACAATTGTTTCATGCGCATGCGTCTGTATGCGTTCATTGAAGTTTGAAGTTCGCAGAAAGTTAGAAGAGCGTGAAAGACGTTAAAGTCTCTCGATGTGCAGCGATATTTCAAATTTTGTGTTTAGAGCCTCCAATACATGCACGGACGTCATCAGTGTGAACAATGTACACTCGCGCAATTGAATTTGCAGAAGAATTCGCTAGTCATATGGTAAGACGAGTCGATCGGTGATTCAAGTAGCCATGCCTACGCATTGTGCATGATTTTATTCTTGTCGTCTCGCACAACTCTCTGAGAAATGATAAAGAATTGAGGACTTCTTTAATAGGATATAAAATCAATGGAGACTCACAGGCGTGGAAACTCGAATGGGAACTGTTATACAACAATCCAGATTTGGTTTATCTGTATTTGGAGTACTTAGCCTATAATGGAATCCCGGATTCCTCGACGCTGGATAGATTAGCAGTGGAGCTCAAAGTTGACAAGGAGAAGGTAAGAGCGACGGGTTTAGCTGTTTTACTTTTCTTTTATTCATCCATGTAATTTACCTTTGGTTCGGAATTGATTCTCTCCTTAATTTTTTGGCTGGATTGTCGTCGTAAAAGCATTGATGTAGTCATTAAAATTCAATACCCATGAATTTCGTTCTATAATAGTAAAAGAAAAAGGATAGAATTTTACTATAATTTAAATGAGTTGAAGGGTATGCTTATCAATGCAATCTCGAACCGTTGGCTTTTACATGCAAACTTTGCTTGACGTAAATAACCTTGTTTGCATCAGGGGTCAAGGGTCAAGGGTCAAGGGTCAAGGGTCACAGAGAACTGAGAACGATCATCAAAGTTATTTGCATTTCACTAAACTCGTAATGGTTTCCTATTTTAGTCAGGTTTATTTTTCTGCCTATATTGACTTATTCATTCCTTTTCATTTAATTTTGTACTTATTTTATAATCAGAGAATGTTTAGAAATACATTTGATGATAAAAATTAACGGTAAAAAACTACGACGTTTCGAAGTCTGCATGACCTCATTATCAAGTAAAATGTTAAAACTGATGTAAAATTGTAGCTCAGAGATTATATACAAATAAAATGTGATAACTTCATTAGAATAATGAGCGTTCATTGTTATTGGTGTCAGATCGTGCAGTATATGTTTAAATAAATACTTTTGCACGTATTGAGTCAGACTGCGTGTTTAACTTTGGTTTTTGTTCGCGAATGAATAACATTTCGTGGATTAGGCAGTCCATTTTCCCGCGGCATTTCTTGAGAACGGAAAACATTTTCCCCAGGCCAGCGGACGCTACACCGTGGGCCTCCCTCAGATGCTTGCCAATGACAGAGGCTTTATGTTCTTCTATGCGTTGATGAAGATGGCGTGTGGTATAACCGATATAATCCGCATCGCACGAATCACATTTAAAAGTGTAAACAACGCATTGGTGGTTAATTAAAGCGGGCTTCTCTTCTTGTATCTTGAGCTTTCCCTCGATCTTACGACTCGTGAAAACTGGTTGTAGGTCAGTTCCGATTTTCCGGCCAAGATCTTTCAGCTGATGTCTTACTGTGTCGGCCGATTTTTGGTCTTTAAATGGTAAAGTTATTCTGACAGGTTTTTGTGTAGCCGCGTCAAGTTCAGTTGGGGTTTCGTGACGGCTTTGGATCGTAGAACTCGTGTACCAGGCGATAGCTGAGTTGATGAGTTTCACTGGGTACTTAAGCTTAGTAAACATCCGCTTGAGATGCTGGCATTCCTTCGTAAAAGATTCTTTCGTTGATGACAGGCGGTAAGCTCGGTTCAGCATTGTATTCAGCAGAGATCTTTTGTAACGCTGATCGACATGGCTCTGGTAATGTAAGAGCAGTCCTGTATCAGTTGGTTTATGATATACGCTTGTTGTCAGGTGGCAACCGTTTTTCTCAATCATCATACCGAGGAATGGAAGCTTGTTGTTTTCAGCAATTTCCATTGTGAACTGTATGGCAGGATGGCATTCGTTCAATGTTGAAAGGAAAGCTGTTGCGGCTTGAATATTTGGCATCGTGGCTAATGTGTCATCGACGTACCTTTTGTAGAAACTTGGTAACTTGTTGTTGCGATCCAGTTGTTCTTCAATGGAGCACAGGAAAACGTTTGCCATAAGGGGTCCCAGGGGCGAGCCCATGGCCACACCGTCCACCTGCTCATAAAGTTGACCGTCGAACTGAAATAGCTGATCTTAAGAATAGCAACCAAAGATCAGCTATTTCAGTTCGACGGTCAACTTTATGAGCAGGTGGACGGTGTGGCCATGGGCTCGCCCCTGGGACCCCTTATGGCAAACGTTTTCCTGTGCTCCATTGAAGAACAACTGGATCGCAACAACAAGTTACCAAGTTTCTACAAAAGGTACGTCGATGACACATTAGCCACGATGCCAAATATTCAAGCCGCAACAGCTTTCCTTTCAACATTGAACGAATGCCATCCTGCCATACAGTTCACAATGGAAATTGCTGAAAACAACAAGCTTCCATTCCTCGGTATGATGATTGAGAAAAACGGTTGCCACCTGACAACAAGCGTATATCATAAACCAACTGATACAGGACTGCTCTTACATTACCAGAGCCATGTCGATCAGCGTTACAAAAGATCTCTGCTGAATACAATGCTGAACCGAGCTTACCGCCTGTCATCAACGAAAGAATCTTTTACGAAGGAATGCCAGCATCTCAAGCGGATGTTTACTAAGCTTAAGTACCCAGTGAAACTCATCAACTCAGCTATCGCCTGGTACACGAGTTCTACGATCCAAAGCCGTCACGAAACCCCAACTGAACTTGACGCGGCTACACAAAAACCTGTCAGAATAACTTTACCATTTAAAGACCAAAAATCGGCCGACACAGTAAGACATCAGCTGAAAGATCTTGGCCGGAAAATCGGAACTGACCTACAACCAGTTTTCACGAGTCGTAAGATCGAGGGAAAGCTCAAGATACAAGAAGAGAAGCCCGCTTTAATTAACCACCAATGCGTTGTTTACACTTTTAAATGTGATTCGTGCGATGCGGATTATATCGGTTATACCACACGCCATCTTCATCAACGCATAGAAGAACATAAAGCCTCTGTCATTGGCAAGCATCTGAGGGAGGCCCACGGTGTAGCGTCCGCTGGCCTGGGGAAAATGTTTTCCGTTCTCAAGAAATGCCGCGGGAAAATGGACTGCCTAATCCACGAAATGTTATTCATTCGCGAACAAAAACCAAAGTTAAACACGCAGTCTGACTCAATACGTGCAAAAGTATTTATTTAAACATATACTGCACGATCTGACACCAATAACAATGAACGCTCATTATTCTAATGAAGTTATCACATTTTATTTGTATATAATCTCTGAGCTACAATTTTACATCAGTTTTAACATTTTACTTGATAATGAGGTCATGCAGACTTCGAAACGTCGTAGTTTTTTACCGTTAATACTTATTTTATGTTATCTTATTTTTATCTAATAGATCTTAAGCTGGTTCAAGTTTCTGGATAAATAGTATTGTAACCCGAACCAGGGAATGTGGAGCAATTAGTTGTGGAGCAAAGTTGGCTGCGAGGCAAATCTAGGAAAGATTACGATCAAATTTCTATTTTTCTCAATTGTTCGATTGAGAGAACATAATATATTCAATAAATACGAAAAAAAAAAAATAAAACTTGCTTATTTTTTCAATCTTTTCATGGTTGTATTTGAGGTAGCAGGGAATGAACTTCACCCGCGGGCAAATATCTTTCACAGTGATGAAAAGATGTCCTACTCTATGTACATTTCTCTCGCACGATCACGCTATCCCTTAGCAATCCTCACAAGTGCACTGATCGATATCCCATGATATTATGATCAATTTACAGTACCGCTGTGACTGAGCGACTAAGTTGTGGTGCAGATTTGACTCAAAGTATTGGCTATGTTCTAAACAAGGAGGGGGGATTTTTACTGATGCTTTAAATCAGTTGAGTTGATCGGACAGCGAGTTGAAGCAAACCATGCGTGAGATCATCCAGGGTTGATTAAGCATGCGAAATTTGAGTATGATTAAACAGGTTGGAAGTTGAGAGTGGGCCTGTAAATTTTGGTCAAACACGAAAAGCTAATGTGAACTAGCAAGATGTACGTATTTCCAAACATACAAAGTTCTCTTAAATTACGAGTTTTGAAAAGTTGTAGTATGACCTATTATTATCCAGCTGAGTTTCATAGACTACAAATAACGCGCGAGACGAGTACAAATAACACGCGATATTTGTACTCCAGAAATATCCGCAAATTTTTCCCGCACTGAAATAGCAATCTGGCCTGTTGGATAATAAATCTCTCATTAGACGTTTTGTTGTGAAGTATCGCTGAGTATTTTTACTCGTTGTTTGTATTTTGACTCGCCCTACGGGCTCGTCAAAATATGGCAAAACTCTTAGCCATTACGGTATATCAGCCAATATACCATAATCTACAAATATGGTAAGCGTATGTGTCAGGTTAAAATTAAAAGGGAGCTAAAAATTTAATAAATTTAAAATTTAATAATTCAATTTAATGTTTTGATAAAACAATTATTCCACTCACGCTTGTTGGATGTGAGATGATTATAGCCAACTCGGCGCTACGCGCCTCGTTGGCTATCTATCATCTCATATCCAACGCGCGCTCGTAGAATAATTGTTAAATACGTATTCCTTTCTGCTAAATGCCAAAACCACTCTAATTTAGCCAACATCAAATATTTTCAGTGCATTGAATAAATGTTTTTTAAATTGCATTTTAAGTCTGTTACTAAAGTGCTCTAGCCAGTTGATTAAGCAAGACGGAAAAAGGAATATGTGTTCGGCAACTCAAAATGTCCCCGCCCTCATTGCAAAAAGACAATTGCCCCTTCAAATATACCCATACTATCGAAAGTGGTGACTAAATATTACAGCCTTATGGTTAAATTACTGAGGAATGCCAATTCGATGCAATGTGCCAGTCTTTTCGAGTAGACGGTTTGCCAAGATCAGAATTGTCTCTGTATGCTTAATAAACTTATTGCCTCTAATTGTTGATGATCGTCAGAGTGTGGCTAGTCTAGAAAAGTGTTTATGTCGATGAAATTAAATTCCCACATGCCAGACTTGAGACCTTCGACCGACAAACAACATTTTCTTGCCATGTTTATATCTCAGGTTGTCAAAACGTCAGTCACAGCAACGGACAACGGTTCTGTTGGAGACTTCTCTAATCCGTACAACTACACCTGTAAACCACACGATCGAATATTCTTCGGTTTTGTTGACCGATAATCGATCGTTGTCGATTGATCAAGCTGGGTTGGGTTTATAACAGTCTTTATGTCTTAATATGCTATAATTATAGTTTAGGTTTTATTCACTCAATTTTTTCAAGGAAATCTTCTTGTTTTAATTTGCTTTCCTAACTTTTGTTGACATTTTCTTTTAGCCTCTTTGGAACTGGAAATTGAATTGAGTTAACAAAAAAAAAAAGAATAAATTCTGTTCAAGGGAGCTTATCTGACTGATCAGCTTTAGATCTCAGATTAGGAATTTGTCACCGGGGAAAGGGGGGGGGGGTGATCTAAGGGTTTAGAGGGGGAGTGGAGAAGGAATCAGTCGCTAGTCGTCGCCAAACGAGTATTAAGGGGGACTAAAGAACATTCACTGCCGATTGACTTCTAATTGGGGGGGTTAAGAGAGAGTTTCATAGCAATATTACAGAGCCTTATGAGGGATTAAGTAAATTTGATGAGATCACAACCAAACTCCTACGACCATTCGCCCCTTCCCTGTACAAAAATCATTAAATGACCGAGTGATAACATCAAAGATATTGACATTTTCTTTAAAAGAATGCCCAGTTCGTTTCTGGCATCTCAGAAATGGCCGCTTCCATGGGAATGGCAGTGTTTATCGTTCAACATATCATTTCCTGTGTAACGCTGGATATGCATTGGTGGGTGATATAACCGTGACATGCACGGCGGATGGCTCATGGAATGGTTCAAAACCCGTCTGCTTGCGAGGTATCCAGTTAAGCGTTAGATTGATGGGTTTCCTGGAAAAGAAGAATCAGCAATTAATGATCAACTGAGCTGATTATGTAAATTAGCCACCGTAAAGAGTTTGTTAAGCTGATTTCAAAGTGTTAGCCCTTCGTCTCTTGCTCAAACGAAGATTGTGGAATATTAATAGCTGTTTACATTGAAATTCATTTTGGGATAGTTCTCCGCCTTCTTAATACCTGTTACAGTCATTCAATTTCAGGGGCTAAAGGCTAATGTCACTTCCTCGTACAATGATTTAACAGACTCTTGACGCCCGATCCTCCTTCCCTAGATTCAAATCCCCTGACTGTCGTATCCTATCCTCGATCCTTACTAAATAGGACATATGTTCCATTTCAATGACCATGAATTCATTGGAAATCTTTGAAATTAATTCCTTGAGTGCAATGGTCATTTTTCCTTCTTTTGTAAATAAGATGACCATGTTGTATTGATAGTGATGCTGTTGAAATAAAGTAAATAAAAACATGAAGAAACTGAAACCAGAACAAATACACTTCCAATTTTTCATGTTCCGCTAAAAATCGAGATCTTTTCTAGTTAGTGGGTCAAAAATAGTAGATTTTACTCTTTCAGAAAAAAATGGCTCACCAAAACTGTAATGGCGAAGGATCTTTGGCCTTGGAAACCTAAAAAAAATAACCTGATTCAGTTGCCAGTAACACTAAGGCAAAGTTACTGTAAGTAATGATAACACGATCTTATGATCTTTATAAACTTGTTTTTAATGACCTAACAGTAATCTTGAATACTTTCAGAATGTCCAAGGCTCCCTTCTTCCATATTAAACGGCCAAGTGGACGGTTCGGGTCATTTGCAGGGATCACACCACAGGTTTAGCTGTCGCGCCGGTTACTCTCTCGTAGGCCAGGCCACAATATACTGTACCGATGAAGGGAAATGGAATGCTAGTGTTCCCATATGTCTGAGAGGTAAACAAGCATATCTAACCCAAATTAGATTTGACAAATGGCGAGTGGTTGTAACACCTACTGCAGGAATCGTTGACCAAGTTTTGCGATGCATTCTCAGAGCTGTAGAACACTTGTTTACCTGGGTTACGAGGTAAAGTGTAATAACAACAGCTAACACTTACGCTATTTTTGGTTGAAGAGATGCAGGTAGATTTTAGAGGCCACCCCATTAGCCTAGCTAGCTTGCGTTAAAACCCTCCATGGACGCAATTTACCAGAGCTACGTTAAGAGACATTGAGTATTTTTTTTTTGTAGAGAACTAAACCTTCAGCTTTAAAGATAATTCGAGATCATATCTCATAAGATAGAAAAAACGCAATTGAGACAATCAAGGAGGAGCAATCAAGGGGGAGCAAGCACGAAGAAGGTTGAAGTGGACTGCAAATACCAGCTTCAAAATTTTATCAAATCATGGCCTAAGGA